>NC_090762.1:19188574-19311074 GCF_036898095.1 Palaemon carinicauda | reverse complement strand
CCCTGCTTGTAGAACCTGCGTCACTGAGAAGTTCTTCTTGAAGGCCAGGGGCGTAGCTACGCCCCTGACATCATGCGCTCTAAGTTGACATGATGGAGGAGGGTCAGGATTCGGGGACAGATGGATCACCCTACGAATCCAAGCCGAGATGGTATTCTTGGTGACCCTCCTCTTCGTTCTCCCAGTGCTCACAAACAAAGCTTGCACTTGGGGACGAATACAGCCGTTCTTTGAGATATAACCTCAGACTCCTTACTGGACACAGTAGGGGATGGTCTGGGTCATCTGTTACAGAACGCAGACTCGAAATCCGGAAAGAGTCGAATCGAGGATCCGGCACTCCCGGATTCTGTGTCTTGGCCACAAACTCAGAGACGAATCTGAACGTTACTTCCCCCCATCCCCTTGCATGGGCGATGTCATACGAGAGACCATGAAGTTCACTGACTCGCTTGGCCGAGGCCAAAGCTAGTAGGAATACCGCCTTCCTAGTTAGGTGGTGATCTGAAGCCTGCGTAATGGTTCATAGGAAGGTCTCTTACGAGACCTGAGAACTTGAACCACATTCCATGGAGGAGGTCTCACTTCCGACTGAGGGCAGGTAAGATCATATCTTTGTATGAGAAAGGGAAACTTCCAGCGAGGAAGAAATGTCCATTCCTTTGAGCCTGAAGGCTAGACTTAAGGCTGAGCGATAGCCTTTCATTGCCGAGACTGAAAGGCGCATTCTTCCCGCAAATATATGAAGAACTCCGCTATCGCTGGAAAAGTGGTATCGAGTGGAGAGATACCCCTTCACGACTCCAACCACAGAAAACTCGCCACTTTGCCTGGTAGACCCCTGCGGATGACCTACGCAGGTGTCCAGACATCCCGTTCGCAACTTGTTGCAACCATCCTCTCTTAGTGAGGAGATGCTGGATAGTCTCCAGGCGTGAGGTCGAAGCGAAGCTACGGCTTTGTGAAAGATGTTGGCAGTGGTTGTCTGAGTAGATTGTGTCGTGGAGGGAGCTCTCTCGGTAACTCTGATAGGAGTTGCGGAAGGTCCGGAAACCATTCTGCGTGATGCCATAGCGTAGCTATAAAGGGTCATAGAAAGATTGACCGATATTCTGGTCTTGTTGAGCACCTTCCTCATCAGACAGAACGGGGGAAAAGCGTACACGTCGGTGCTGTCCCACCGTTGTTGGAAGGCCTCTTGCCAGAGTGCCTTGGGATCTGGGACTGGGGGGCAATACAGCAAGAGCTTGAAGTTCAGCGCTGTAGCGAACCGATCCACAGTCAGGTAACCCCACAAAGTCAGGACTTTGTTGGCTACTGAATGATCCAAAGAGCACTCAGTACTCATTATCTGAGACGCTCTGCTCCGACTGTCGGCGAGCACATTCCCTTTGTCTGGAATGAAGCAAGCCGATAGAGGAATCGAATGGACTTCGGTCTATCTCAGTATCTCTACTGAGAGATGGGATAGCTGCTTTGAAAAGGTACCTCCTTGCTTGTTGATGTAAGCTACTACTGTGGTGTTGTAGCTCATCACATCACAGAATGATCCACCAGGTCTTTGTTGGAATTGTTGAAAGGCCAGGAAGACGGCCTTCATCTCTAGCAGATTCATATGGCGGCACTTTTCCGATTCTGACCACAGTCCGAAGGTGAGGGAGAAAAGTCTGAGGGGGGAGAGTGCCTGCCTCAGAGACTTACGAGGAGACAGCTACGTCCTCGTAGAAGTTACCTCGTCCGAAACTCATCTTTTCCTCATCGGGGGAGTGGATGTAGCCAAGGATTTGTGGCTCAACTCAGAGAGAACAGCTTAAAAGCCTGTGCTACCACTCTGATTAGAGTCCCAAACCAGGCTGCCGGCTGACGGCTGCGTTGTCAGACACTCCCTCTGGAGGGGAAGTCACCTGCAAAAAGATAAGGAAGGCAGGTCCCTGGGCCTTTCTGGAACCTTCCCCCCACTGGCAAGCGCGCTGTTCTGTGCTTGGGGGGGGAGGGAATGTGGCGATGGCGCCCTTACCGCGCGATGTCCGGCAGCCTCGCGCGGGGGAGGGTAATGGTGATTGCGCTAGGGAGCGCGCTGGCGCTTGCGCGGTGGGGAATACCCGGGGTCGCGCGCGAGAGACTGTCTAAGCGCTGATGCGGGCACGCGGGAATACCCTGGCCTTGCGCGCGGGAGACTGCTGAAAACGCTCGCATGCTCACGTGCGCGAGCGAGACTTCATAGAGTGCGCAGGAATCATATTGATGTGCAGGATCAGAATGAAGAGCCCGTGTGGACCAGAATGTTGGAGCGTGCTGCAGCGCGTAGGAGTTTGTTGGCGCGCGAGGGGAAGACCGTTGGCGCGCGCGCGGAAGACCGTTGGTGCGCGCGAGCGCAAAAGACTATTGGCGCGCGTGCGGGAGACCATCGGTACCTGCCAGCGAAAAAGATCGTCGGCGCTTGCGCGCGTAAGAAGATCGTCAGCGCTTGCGAGCGTAAGAACATCGTTGGCGCTTGAAGATCGTCGGCGCTTGCGCGCTTAAGAAGATCGTCGGCGCTTGCGCGCTTAAGAAGATCGTCGGCGCTTGCGCGCTTAAGAAGATCGTCGGCGCTCGCGCGCGTTAGAAGATCAGCGCGCGCGCGGGGGAAACCATCGGTGCGCGCGCGTGCGGGAAACCATCGGTGCCCGCGCGCGGACGATCGTCAGCGCTTGCGCGCGAAAGAAGATCGTCGGCGCTTGCGCGCGAAAGAAGATCGTCAGCGCTTGCGCGCGAAAGAAGATCGTCGGTGCTTGCGCGCGTACGAAGATCGTTGGCATAAGAAGATCATCGGCGAGCACGCGCGTTTACGCGTTAGGATGCAGGGTCAGCTGACAGGATGATCAGGAACTGGGATGTGGCCTTAAAAAGGGCAGTCATCCCCCGATGAGGACCGTAGGCAGGACTGCTTCAGAGTCCAGAGCCGAAGTCTTTCGTTGCAGTTCAAGGTTAAGCTGGTAGATCGGTAGGTCAGCTGGTTCAACACTGGAAGATCTGCTTGATACTCCGAGGAAGGGTCTCTATGAGAGACCTTTCCCGCGAACGGGAGAGGTGCCCTTCGTAGAAGAGATTAGGAGACACACGCAGGCTGAATCACTGGTGAGCGCCTGTGCGCTGACGCGCAGGTGAACATTGGCGCGCAGTCCCTGGAAAAGGATGTCTCTGGATGGCAGTCTCAGGAACAGCAGGAACAGCAGGCGAGCGCTTGCGCGCAATTGCGCACGAGCGCGCAGGGGATACCTGGCGCTTAAGGGACTTACTCACAATGTGAAAAAGCCACTTTTGCCCCGAAGAGACCGGTGCCCGTTGGATAAAGGGGTGAGTGGGCGCCCACAGCCAGGAATGGAGACGGCAGGTCAGCAGGTCTAGGAGATGGCTGGTCTAATCAGGAACAATCCTCCAAAGAGGGGTCTCTATGAGTAGCCTCTATCGCGAACGACAGAGGTGAACACTTCGTAGAAGAGACTTGAAGACACTGGTGATGGCGCCCCTTAGGGCCGTTGCATCAGCAAGCTGACCTACTGTATAAGGAGCAATCCTCCGAAGAGGAGTCCTTAAGAGTGGCCTCCCTCGCGAATGAGAGAGGTCACAAGACTGATCCTGCAGCTGCTCAGCCCCTTGAGCATAGCTGCAGGTGCGACCGCTCAGCCCCAAGAGCATAGCCACCTGAAGTTTTCACGCGCCCGGCCTTGCAACCGCTCAGCTCCTTGAGCATGGTTACAAGTGCGGTCGCTCAGCACCAAGAGCATAACCGCCTGAGGACTAGGAAAACCCATCCAGGAATTAATAAGGTATGAGAAGTTCCCCCTCTGCAGGGGGAAGCTCTCACACCTGGGAAGGGAACCTCCCTCGGAAGGGAAGTTAACTACCCCTGGAGGTGAACCTCCTTAGCATTCTAGGATGAACTGAAGAGCTGACAGTTGTCACAGGAGAGACGGCAGTGACAGCAGACTCCCCAGGCACAAACACGAAAGCTCTGCTTCGTTGGCACACTTTAGTCAAACAAAGAAAAACTGCATAGTTAACTGGGAAAATAAAGTTAAATAATTATTTAACAGAAATTCCCCCGGGAGTAACTCCGAAGAGTAACCCCGAGGGAATAGCAAAACATAAGAATTAAAAATTAAGTATGCGCCCTCCTCCCCCACTGACATTCACGGGAGAAGGGGGAGGGCATAGAACTGTAACAAAAACAGAATTATAACAGAATTATAATTATGTAATTCATCTAAGAATGATCACAAATAGTAAGAACCACTGACCCCCGAAAGGAAGTGTTCTCCACAGAGAAGCTGAAAAGTTAAAAATACAATTAGATTTCATTGAAATTAATTGAGACAAATAAACGGAATAGCAACCCAACCCGCAACGGGAAAGAAGCTTCCGTAATAGTACGTAGTAATAGTAAGGGGTGAACGACCTGGAGTAGAGAGAGAGACCATAGTCAATCTAAACTCCCACATTCCTTTCGCTGAGAATCCAAGTTCCCCGTAGGAAAGGAGGAACAGCAAAGATAATAGATGAATGAAGAAAGTCCAGCGATGACGATTCCCCACGGCGGCCGAGTTAACGGAAAGCCGAAGGAAACGACCGAAGGACCAAGAGGGAGAGGCCGCACCACATGACGTGAAACCGCAGTGGCCTAGCACTACGCCGGTGACGTTGTCGTACACACACACACAGCACAAACACTGAAAAGAAAACTTACTATATTTCTATACACAAATATATACATAAACATAAAGAATGTTTAAATATATATTACAAGTATAAGAAAAAGTAAGTAAAAAGACAAAAAGCATTAATGGCTGTCAAAGAGGCGAGGGTGAAAGCGGACACGTCCGATCACCACCCGAGCCAAAGTAAAAGTGAGCTCACCACACAGGTGTGTGAGGGGGGGACCAAGCTACCCCTCCCTACCCCCCGCTAACTAGCGATGGGGGTAGTAAACCCTCGTTAAAATTCTAATGGCTCGTCATTTCAGCTACGCCGAAAGTAATACCCATATTAAATAGCGTGGTTTGTATTTCAGTTACGGAACAACGTAAATTTTTTGCAATTAATTGAAGAATACTTGAGAAAACTTCTCAAACATTGATTAATGGCATGGAAACATCATAACCTATATCATATCTGAAAACCATTTAATTTCAAGAACCTTCATCTTTTCTGCACATATATGGGTTAAGACAAAATTAGGGAAATGCTTTAGAGGAAACAGCTACAGGTATATAAGAAACCATATTTCACAAATTACCTTTGGGACTGACTCTTTTAGTATCATTAGTTTTCTTCTTCTTTTTGTGCTTTTTCATCCAGTCATCTGGATGCATAAGTCCCTCAATCTCGAGCCTGTAAATTTCAAATGACTCATATTATATAATCATAACAAAACTGACAAGCTTAGTTTTTAATAGCCTAATAAAAATATTTTACATAAACCATCTATTTTCTTAAGCCCCTACTTATGATTATTGGTATTCCCAGAATTCTAGCCTTTCAGATCTCAGAAAAAATACCCATCCATCAACACTATGGACTCCTGAACTCTCAACCAGCCATCCTCAAGCCATCTTAATACAACTGCAAGATTGGCTGTGATTGAAGGTGAGCACTAGTAATATGATTGATGGGTTTATAAGAAAAGATTGTATTTTGTTATGAAATTTAGTTTCTTCATCATAAAACCATCAATCAAATAGAGCCAAAACTAATAATTTCAGTGAAAATTTAGTTGTAGAGTACTTATGACTATTTCCTGAGTGCAACTGGACCCCAAGGAAGGAGGTGCAGGGTATGGCTTAAAGAGAAATTATCAAGTGACTTCCACAATACCCATGACCTTAGCTGTGCTGTTGACCCCTGTTGGGCAATCTAATATTGCCAATACAAACCCCTTTGACTGAAGATTGTCCACAGATAGATGATAACATCACCTTCCCCTTCCAACAAGAAAATTGGCAAAGTACCTCTTTCTACCTAAAGTCCAAAACAGCCTGGAGGAGGGCAAGGTGCCCAGGCCCACAGTCATCACTAGTCACACCGTTGAACAGTTATTCAAAGAACTCTTTAACCCATTTCTCGTATATTTCTACAGAAAAAAGAAAACGGTAATGCAAATAATATACTGTATAGCTTAATAAAAAACAATTGATAAAAATATGTATAAAAAAAATTGCAACTTTCAAGCTGAAAACTTCCAATTAATGGCCAGATTTCATAAGTAAACAATAAAACATATTCAATTATGAATTTTCATCAGTATTTTATTGTTCTAATTCATTTATACCTTCCATGTACAGTAATGCCTCACAACACAAAATTAATTCGTTCTGGCATGGCTTTTGTTTCGTGAAAATTTTGTGTTAAGAGTCACAGATTACATGTAAATCACCGAATTCGTTCCAAACCCTACAAAAACACCACATTGAATTTCATGATAAAGCTACAGTATAACCACAATGAAATACTGTACAGCCAAATACATTTGAACCATTCAATATACCTAAAATGACAAATTCGGAGATAATTTGTATTTTTCCCTTACTAATATAAACCTGGAGTTATTTATGTGGATATTCTTTCAGCGACAGCTGGATGTAGCCATGAGACTTAAATTGAGAGGTGGCAATCCTACCTAACAGCTTAGCGGGTAGGCTGGGGATGGCTGGGGGGTACCCAGCCACCACTATATATACTCTCAAAGCGGTGAGACGTCACTTTTTATTGCAGGCAGGACTTCAGGGGGATAGGTGATGGCCGGCCAATTTATATAAATAACTCCAGGTTTGTATTAATTAGAGGAAAATACAAATTATCTCCGAATTTGTCATTTGTTCTCATACTAACAAACCATCCGTTATTTATGTGGATGACTCACTCTTAGGGGGGTGGAAGTCCTAAATCTGGCATGGACATTGACCCGCTTTTACCAAGTACATGAATGTGATCTACGGAAAACTTTGACACCTGAGCATACTCACGGCCTGTGCAATTTAGTAGACTAGAGGTTGTTATTTGTATGAACGTCTAAGTTTATATAAGAAAACAACAAGACGTATCCCATTACTCCCTTGCTGAGAGCAATTCGGATGTGGACAGTATAACAATTTTATAACTTATACAAGGCTACACAAGGGAAGTGATAATTACCTGCAGAGATTGAAGCCAACTTGCAGAGGGACCCAGGGTCCTGTATCCCAAGGGAGGGGAAGATGAAGAAAGGAAAGCCAGACATCCTTCTCTTTCATCCCAGTCTTAACCCGGGTAACCAATGCCCTCAACCAACTACTAGTTGTCCATCAACGAGCTTGAGGTATCTTAAACCACTTATTAAGCAGGGACCATAGGAACGATAGTAAACGTATCGAGTCTCCTCTGGGTCATGTCTTTGAGGTAATGGGCTGTGAATGTGATTTGTCTTTTCCACACACCAGCTTGGAGAACCTGCAACACGGAGAAGTTGCGTTTAAATGCCAGGGAAGTACCGATTCCCCTGACGTCATGGGCTCTAGGTCGACGAGCCTGAGGAGGATCCGAAGCCAAGGCCCTTTCGATCACTTGGCAAATCCAGGAGGAAACTGTGTTCTTTGTGATCCTCCTCTTTACTCTCCCTCAGCTAACAAACAGATTTTAGTCTGGGCCGTGTTGCTGCAGTGCATTTAAGATAGTATCTCAAACTCCTCACTGGGTAAAGTAACAACTGATCTGGGTCGTTGGTTACAGAACGAAGACTCACAAGCTGAAAGGGCACAAATCTACGATCAAGAACCCTCAGATAGAGCTGATAGAGCCACCGAATGTTCTTCTCTGAGGATCTTTACTGCAAGATGGCATAGAGGCTGCGAAAGGTACCACCCAGCTAGTTTATGTACAGTAAGCCACTACTGTGGTGTTGTCACTCATCAACACCACAGAGTGACCTGCCAGCAACTGTTGGAACTGATGAAGAGCCAGATAGACTGCTCTCATCTCTAGAAGATTTAAGTGCTGGTACCTTTCTGATTCTGACCAAAGGCTGGAGATTGTATGGTATAGCAAGTGAGCCCCCACCCATCTTTTGATGCATCTGAGAAGAGCATCTAATCCGGAGGGAGAACGAGAAGATTCTGACCTCATTGAAGGTTTTCGTCTACCATCCATCAACTCCGATGGGTCGGAGTGTTGGTTCCACACGGACTTCAGCTGCCACTGCAGGAATCTTATCCTAAGGTGGCCGTTTGGAACAAGACGTATGAAAGAGGTTAGGTGGCCTAACAGACTCAACCAAAGAGAGGCCGGAAGAACTTCTTTCCTGAGGAAGGGAGCAGCCACTTCCTTCAGCCTGTGTACTCTTTCATCTGATGGGTAGACTTTCTCTAGGACGGTGTCCATGATCATTCCGAGATATACCAGTCTCTGTAAGGGTTGCAGTGATGACTTCTTGTGATTTATCAGGACCCCCAGATCCTGACAAAACTTGAGAAGCATGTCTCGGTGGCGAAGAAGGCATGTCTCTGAGTCTGCCAGGACCAGCCACTCGTCCAGATATGTTAGAAGACGGATGCCGTTCCTGTGAGCCCAAGATGACACAAGGGCGAACTACCACTACTTCTTCTATGTCTGCATCTTTTCTCACTTCTATGTGGGGTTGATGTTTCTGGTCAGCTTTCTCCATCTACCTCTGTCCCACACTTCATCACCAGTTAATCCCTTTGATCGAAGGTCATCTTCGATACAGTCCATCCACCTTTGCTTTGGTCTCCCTCTCCTTCTCGTTCCCTGTGCCTCCATTTCCACTCTGGAAAAACCTGAGGGGCTGTCGTGAGACCAAAGCATAGAACCATGAACTGGTATGTCTTTCCCTCGTGAATGAATATCGAGATACTTCCTTGAAGACGGATGTATTGGGATCTGGAAGTATGCGTCCTTCAGATCCAGTATGCACATGAAGTCCCTTGGATGTACCGCTTGGATGACCGTGTCTGCTGTTTCCATTCTGAGCTGAGTCAGTTGGAAAAACTTGTTCAGAGGGGAGAGATGACTGGTCTCCAGGCTCCAGTCATCTTTTTCACCAGAAAAATTCAACTGTAAAAGCCTGGATATCTGTCTACTACATCTTGGAGAGCACCCTTCTGCAACATGGTCTGGACTTCGGCCCTGAGGGCCCACTCCTTTGCGGATCCCTTTGCATAGAAGCCTAGATGCACTGGATCTTGAGTCAGAGGAGGGAGAGATTGAAGGAACAGGATGCGATACCCTAGGGGATTACATCGACTGCCCAGGGATCTGCCCCATGAAGGTGTCACCTCTGCCAGCGGCGCTATAGGTATCCTCCCACAGGTGGTAGGTGAAGAGCAATGACATTCCTACTGTGAGGGGCCACCTTGGCCACCTCCCTTCCCTCCCTTCTTTCCTTTGAAGGACTTGGACACTTTCTGTCCCTTGGAGTGAAAAGGGCTGCTTTGACAACTTAGAAGGTCCCGAGGACTTAGAAGTTGACTGGTTAGAGGAAGGTGCTTGCTGAGGCCAAAAAGACTGGGAAGGTCTACCATAGGACCGAGATGTCATGGCCCTATGGAGGACAGAATCGTTGGACGATTTCCTACATCACTGAGCAGCCCTCTCTATCCTCCGGAACAAAGTCAGAAGAACCCTCGAGAGTGGAATTCCTCAACTGAGAGACCACTTTCGGCACCTGCTTATGGAACCGACCTATGACGGTATCCCTCCTCTTGAGTAGTGCGTTCGCCAATAGGTTGAAAACGAGGTGCGAAAGAAACTCGAGAGTCCGGGTACCTGACATTAGGAAGGACTCCAATATCTTCCTGGCCGACTCCTTCGATAGATTGTGGGAGCAAACCATGAACTGAATTGAATTGAATATAGGATTTAGGCATTAAGCCAAGCACTGGGGCATCAAAGGCCATTCAGCGCTATATAACGAAAATCATTCAATCATATCTGTACACTCACACCATTTAGTATCATTTTAACCTTTAATACAAATCGTAACACTTTCATACAATAAAATCTAGATGTGAAATAAATAGGGATTAAAAGGGTAAAATAAATAAATAAATTAATAAAATCAATTATAGCTCGTAATATAACCCAATACTTTGTATAAATTTTCTCAAGTTCAGGGTATTACAGTTTTCCCCCAGTATAACTCTTAATTGAATTGAATATAGGATTTAGGCATTAAGCCAAGCACTGGGGCATCAAAGGCCATTCAGCACTATATAACGAAAATCATTCAATCATATCTGTACACTCACACCATTTAGTATCATTTTAACCTTTAATACAAATCGTAACACTTTCATACAATAAAATCTAGATGTGAAATAAATAGGGATTAAAAGGGTAAAATAAATAAATAAATAAATAAAATCAATTATATATACATACATATACCAAAGGCACTTCCCCCAATTTTGGGGGGTAGCCGACATCAACAAGAAATAACAAAAAAGGGGACCTCTACTCTCCACGTTCCTCCAGCCTAACCAGGGACTCAGCCGAGTTCAGCTGGTACTGCTAGGGTGCCACAGCCCAACCTCCCATATTTCCACCACAGATGAAGCTTCATACTGCTGAGTCCCCTACTGCTGCTACCTCCGCGGTCATCTAAGGCACCGGAGGAAGCAGCAGGGCCTACCGGAACTGCGTCACAATCGCTCGCCATTCATTTCTATTTCTTGCACGCTCTCTTGCCTCTCTCACATCTATCCTCCTATCGCCCAGAGCTTTCTTCACACCATCCATCCACCCAAACCTTGGCCTTCCTCTTGTACTTCTCCCATCAACTCTTGCATTCATCACCTTCTTTAGCAGACAGCCATTTTCCATTCTCTCAACATGGCCAAACCACCTCAACACATTCATATCCACTCTAGCCGCTAACTCATTTCTTACACCCGTTCTCTCCCTCACACTTCGTTCCTAACCCTATCTACTCGAGATACACCAGCCATACTCCTCAGACACTTCATCTCAAACACATTCAATTTCTGTCTCTCCATCACTTTCATTCCCCACAACTCCGATCCATACATCACAGTTGGTACAATCACTTTCTCATATAGAACTCTCTTTACATTCATGCCCAACCCTCTATTTTTTACTACTCCCTTAACTGCCCCCAACACTTTGCAACCTTCATTCACTCTCTGACGTACATCTGCTTCCACTCCACCATTTGCTGCAACAACAAACCCCAAGTACTTAAACTGATCCACCTCCTCAAGTAACTCTCCATTCAACATGACATTCAACCTTGCACCACCTTCCCTTCTCGTACATCTCATAACCTTACTCTTACCCACATTAACTCTCAACTTCCTTCTCTCACACACCCTTCCAAATTCTGTTTCTAGTCAGTCAAGTTTCTCTTCTGTGTCTGCTACCAGTACAGTATCATCCGCAAACAACAACTGATTTACCTCCCATTCATGATCATTCTCGCCTACCAGTTTTAATCCTCGTCCAAGCACTCGAGCATTCACCTCTCTCACCACTCCATCAACATACAAGTTAAACAACCACGGCGACATCACACATCCCTGTCTCAGCCCCACTCTCACCGGAAACCAATCGCTCACTTCATTTCCTATTCTAACACTTATAGCTCGTAATATAACCCAATACTTTGTATAAATTTTCTCAAGTTCAGGGTATTACAGTTTTCCCCCAGTATATCTCTTAACGGTTTGTCCTGGAGTAAATGTGTCCTCCTCTGAAGATTAAAAACAGGACAATCGACTAAAATATGTTTAACATCCATTGTCACTTGACAGGTATTACAAAGAGGGGCCTGTCTCCCTTCCCAACTCTTCATTAAATAATTGTGCGTTGCATGTGTATGGCCAATACGCAGCCTAGTTATAATATGGTATCCCTTCTACTTGTAGAATTACAAGATGACCATTTATCCACCAATGGGTGGATTTGTTTCAATTTTGTATTGGTGGTCAGTTCAGACCATCGAGCTTGCCACTTATTTTTACAGTAAAGATGAATCTCACTTTTAAGATCTTTGTAAGGAATACTCAAGGGGGATGGATTACTTAGCCCTGAAGCTTCCTTTGCTGCCTTATCTACTTGTTCATTCCCATCCACCCCAACCTGGGCAGGGACCCAACAGAAGTGAACACTGATAACTCTTCCTAGACTGCAGAAGTACTAACCAGTCCTGCACCTCTTGTACAAGATGATGGCCTGGCATAATTTGTTTTAATGAGAGTAAAACACTATTGGAATCCATAAAAATTGTATAAAAACTATTTTGGTTGCCATTTTTAAAAATATGTTGGACTGCGAGAATTATTGCGTACAGCTCAGCAGTAAAAATTGAACAAGAGGATGGGAGTTTCCTTCTAATAACAATATCCCCCACCACAGCTGCACTTCCAACTCCTGCAGCCGATTTGGAGCCATCTGTAAAATCATGTTTCCCATGATGTTGAGCAGCATGATTTAAAAACTCACTTTTCATTACCCTACTAGGTAAGGTATTTTTCCCTCCTGCCGTAAAACATACTTTAACAGGTGGATTACACCAAGGAGGAGACTTGGGATATCCTACCTCTGCTATCTGTGCTGTTAACAAGCCTACTTCTCTAGCATCATTTTTCAGCTGTACTTCCAAAGGCTTAGGCACTCTAGATCTGTTAGGAGCCCGATCTAAAGGCGCCCTAACATATTTACAGTTAGGATTGTTTCTCACAGCAAGGGACCTAGCTAAAAACCTCAAACTCAACTCCTCTCTTCGAATGGAAAGGGGAGGTATGCCAGAATCAACATAGAGACTGTCAATGGGAGATGTTCTGTAAGCACCTGTGCAGATGCGAAGCCCAGCATTGTGAACAATATCAAGTTTTCCAAGTAAAGTCTTTGTAGCTGACCCATATATTTGGCATGCATAGTCTAACTTGCTCAGACACAAAGATGTATAAATTCTAAGCAAAGTTGTTCTATCAGCACCCCAATCAAAATGCGATATCACTTTCAGAATGTTCAGTGACTTCTTAACCCTGATAGATAGGTCATTTACATGGGGACCAAATGTCATTTTCTTGTCGAAAATGACTCCAAGAAACTTGACACTATCCTCATATGGCAAAATACAATCATTTAAGAAAAGGTTGGGGATCTCTTCCCTTTTACGAGTACGAGTAAAGCGAATGGCTTTGGTCTTCTGAGGAGAAAACATGAATCCACGAGAATTTGCCCATGCGGAAGCAGCATTTATAGCAATTTGAAGATTTTGGCATGCTTGTAGTGCAGATGATCCACTACAATAAATTGCAAAGTCATCGACAAATAGTGATCCTTGTATGCCAGGAGGTATGTGACTAATGAGACTATTAATAGCAACAGCAAACAAGGTCACACTCAATACGCTGCCTTGGGGGACACCTTCTTCTTGCATGTAGGATGAAGATAGTTCTGACCCTACTCTCACTTTAATTGAGCGGTTTGATAAAAATTCTTCAATAAAAGAGAACATATGTCCTCCTATACCCCACGAGGCCAATTGCTTTAAAATACCACCCCTCCAGGTGGTGTCATATGCCTTTTCGAGGTCAAAAAAGACACCCACCACCTGGTTTTGGTTAGAAAACGCATTTGAAATTTCCCTTGATAACATCAGCAAAGGGTCTAGAGTACTTCGGTTCTTCCTAAAACCAAACTGTCTGTTAGATAAAAGATTTTTTGATTCTAGATACCACACAAGTCTGTTGTTGATCATTCTCTCAAATAATTTGCATATGCAACTGGTCAAGGATATGGGCCTATAACTAGATGGCAGTTCTGGGTCTTTACCAGACTTGTGGCCTGGAATTACAATTGAAGTATGCCAGGAATCAGGAGATGTATGGCAAGCCCATAGACCATTAAAGGTTTATAATAAAAATTCCTTGGTATCCACTGGAAGATGTGATATCATTTCATAGCGGATGCCATCCTCACCTGGGGCAGTTAAAGAAGAGCTGGAGATAGCATTTTGCATCTCCTCCATGCTAAAAGGCAGATTAAAAGCTTCAGTATTTGAAGAAGCAGGAGGAACAACAGATGTTGATGCTCTAATTTGTTGAAATGCTGGGGAATAGTTGTCAGCACTTGATACATGAGCAAAGTGCTTAGCAAGAACCTCTGCTACATCTTTGGGGTCAGATATATATCTATTATTTTCCCTTAATATTGGTAGAGGCTTAGGGACGAATTTACCTTGAAGTTTTCTAATCTTGTCCCATATTTCCTTTGAAGGAGTTTTGGTATTAATATTAGATATATATTTCTTCCAAGATGCTCTCTTTGCTTTTTTAAAAATTCTTTTTTGTTTGGCACAGGCTCTGATATATGCTATTCTATCTGCTAAATAGTTTGTCCTCAAGTATCTTCTGAAGCAAGTTCGGGTCACTTTTCTTGCGTTGGCACATTCTTTACTCCACCAAGGAACTACAGAGCGATGAGGTAAACCGCATGTTTTAGGTATAAACTTGCTAGCATTATCATCAATAATATTTTCAAGATGTTTATAGGCATGCACTGGAGATGTAAATTCATCATATTCTTTATCAGTGTGAACAGTTTTCATAAGCTGCCCAGTCTGCCTCATCTATCTTCCATTTTGGTGGACACTGAGAAGGAAGATTATGGACATAATTTAACATTATTGGCCAATGGTCACTGCCATGTAGGTGTTCATTTACTGACCAAAGGTAGTCCAATCGAATGGATGAGGAACAGATTGACAAATCAATGGCTGATGTAGAGTTGTGGAATACATCATACCTAGTTGGAGAACCATCATTCATTAGTATTACATCATTGTTGTCGATTAATTCTTCAACAAGATTACCCCATCTATCGCACACATTTCCACCCCATAAAGTATGCTTTGCATTAAAATCACCCATTAAAATAAAAGGGGCAGGAAGCTGATTGATCAAGTCTTGGAGGTCAGAAAGTCTAAGCCTTCTTGGATTACAAGCATGATCTAAGAGGAAAAGTTCTAAGGATGGTTCAATATATAGCGAGCATAAAGTAATTTTTTTCCCGATATGAGTTCTAACTGCACATGCCTGTAGTGGTGTATTGAGTGGGATTGTTTCAAATTTTACAGATTTGTGAATAATAAAACCTGTACCACCTTGAGCTCTTGCAGCTTGCAGAGGAGAGGATCTACAAAAATGATAATTGAGTCCAGGATTAAATGGTTTGTCACTGATCTTGGTTTCCTGTAGGCAAATTACCTTCGTGTCTGAGTCCCTGGTTAAAGTTTTTATTTGCTCAATGCTAGTACTTAGACCTCTGCAATTCCACTGGATGATAGACATTATCTTTTGTTATTATTTTTCTTTGTCTCATTTGTCTTTTGGGACTTTTCAGATGAAGCCATGTAAGGACTGGAGATGGAAGGCTTTACTAGGCCACCACTCTTCTTTTCTTTCTTTCTAGGATCTTTATAAGAGTCAACCTTAGGATCATGAGCAGTAGGGCACTTACCTGACTTAGATGAAGGTGAGGATGATGGGGACCTTTTCCTCTTTGGAAGATCTTGTTTTCCAATCTCCATCAAATCAGGTAGAGATTCTGCCTGAGACAATACATTTAAGGTGGTGGAAGCCACATTGGCTTCCTTGGAGGATTGTGCTAGAACTTCAACAGTTCGAGCACTTAACCCAGAAGGCTGGGCTACTACCTCTAGGGGAGATGCTCCTATCGGTGACAACACTTTTGGTGTGTTGGAAACCATATTGACCTCTTTGGAGGTTTGTGCTCTGGCTTTTATAGGCAGAGCACTTGACCCAGATGGCTGGGCTACTACCACTAAGGGAGATGCACCTGACGGGCCAGGTGCTGCCACTGGTCCCCCTGTGGTAGTAAGGGGTAGTGGATTATAATCTTTTGTTGGCATCTTAACCGCGCGAGCAAAATTAAGTTGCCGATTGAGTAAATGCTTTGCATAACCTACACTTATATGTTCAGCATTAGCAAACCATGAAGCCTAGGGATCCAAATCATATATCAAGCCACTAAGCAGCCTGCATGGCATACTTCGTGCCTCTCTCTATGTTTAGGAGCTCAACTGCCGACAGCAAGGCCTTCAGAGAGGAGCGGGTTTGAGTGCGAAGTCCCTTCGTTAGGGACTCTACCGAAGGGTCGAGGGTCATGGTGGAATGTGGTTCCCCTTCGATCTTGTAGTACTTCCTTTGTAACATAAAAGGAAGCAGCAGAGACCAAGAAGAGGAACCTGCCCTCAAGGAACTAGGAGTTCCAGCTATCTGAGAGATAGCTTTCCTCTTGGTAGCTGTCAGACCTTTGGACCAGGGAAAAGTCTCACTGGACCTGGAAGGCTTCTGGGTCTCAATTATTTCATTGAGAACCCTATTCTTTCCTTCCTAGATGGTGGAACCAGGAGTGGAAAGCCTGTTAACCATGGTCTGAGGAGAGGGAACCTGCGAGGCCTTTGAGGACTTAGACATGGCCTTGGCAGTAGTAGCTGGAGGCTCTTCCTCTGGAAGAGAAACAGGAACTGGATGCTGATCCGGAGGCACTACCTCAAAGTATTGAGGGTTGAAGGGATGGATCGCGATCTCCCTGGGCGCCTATGTCCCTACTCATCCAAGGGTGGATGATGTTGGCTTGAGGTGGAGTTACGCCTCTCATCCGTCTCCTCTGCTTCTTTGTAAGGACTTCCTTTACCTTCACTGGCGTGAAAGGCAAGTTCGCCATATAATATTCAGCAGGGGCTTGACCTTCAGCATGCGATCAGGGTGGAGGCGATCTGCGAGCTTTATCTGCCATTGATCTCCTTCTGGGGTCTTGACTCCCAACTGACAAGCTCAACGAAGGTTCCAGAGGTATTCTAGGGGTAGCCCTGACTGGAACAGTCGGAGGTTGTGGCGGTGTAGGTGCCAACTTCAGATCCTTCACGATATTGGGCATGAAGGTCCATGCCCAAGGAGGAAGCTCTGAATCCCTAGATACACCCTGGAGGTTCCTAGAAGAGTATTTCTTGGTTGAAACCCTAGAAGGATTACCAGTCAACGGAGGAGATAACCTCTAAGGTAGAGGAACATGTTCCTTCGGACACGGAGGAAGGTCCGGACTAATAGGCATATTTGCGAACCTATTAGGAGGCTCCTTGAACCCATCTGGGAAGTGTGTTGGTCTTCCGCTGGTGATGGAAGACGCAGAAGAGCGAGAGGAAGGTGTTGGATCTGCACTCTGCACTTGCTCGCAATTCCGACACATCTACTAGCGTATTGAACGTAAAATTCACTGATATGCTCATGAAATCGCGGGATTCACGCATGAAATTGCAAGATTCACGCCGAAAATCGCAAACTTCACACGTCAATGTACGTGTTTCGCAAGCAGAAGTGTTCGCAACAGGAGCACTAGAAGCCACATAAGAAGAGAAAGGTCTAATGCCTTCATGTTGCCCCAGAAGAGCACCTACGTCCGACGAAGTCGACAGAGGAGGCCTCGGAGTGGGGACTACTCTAGAAGGAGAACGCGCCACAGCAGAACGCATCTCAAAGCGTCGTGTAGGCAAGTGCTTAGCTAAGACTCCCAAGTCTGTGAAAGGAACTGAGGGTTTAGCTGGACGCCTGTCTGAGGAGTGGTCAAGCTCATCGTCAGGTTCAATCAGAGATCATTTGGAAGGTTTGCTTGAGGGGCTACACGCTGATGGACTGTGCGTACACCTACCTCTACCTCTAGACGAGGAATGTCTACACCTAGATCGCAAACGCGCGGCTCGTAATCGTGACATTCGTGAACGCGAGCATCTGGCTCTCATTCGAGAACGACGTGAACTCCGCGAATGCCTATCTCACGAACGTGAGCGTTGCCCTTGCGAATGAGAACGTCGTTATCGTGAACGATGCCCTCGCGAATGCCGCCCTCACAAGTGCGAGTAACGTCCTCGTGATCTAGATCGTGATGATCTAGAACGTGAGCGTCTGGACCTAGATCTAGACCTTGCTCGCGATCGTGAAGAACGCGATCGCGACTCTTCCTCGTGAAGAGGAACGTCTCCGAAGAGAGAATTGAGACCTTCGTTCTCATGAACGTTAAGCTCTAGAGCATGAGCATCTTCTAGGCAAAAAACGCTCTGATCATGATGACCTACGATCATTGTGATCTTCAAATAGTCGCGACCGACGATCAGGGGAATAAGTTCCAGAAGGGCAAGGTGATGGCGATGCTCGTCCCTTAGCGCTGCTGGTGGAAGGTGCGCTGAACCCTGGAAGATCGTCAACAGTAACCTGAGGGTTCTTGTGGGAAGAAACAGAGGGTTGAGGATTAAGGGACAACGAGGTCCCAGGATGGAGAGAGGGTTCGTCGTCAGCAGGGGATCGTTGGAGAGGTGAACGGGAACAATCACCTTGTCTATGCGTGAAAGGACCAGGGGGAAGGCGCCAGATGGACCTTCACCACACTGAAAAAAGCACTGCATCTCCTCCTTCAAAGGGGTCCTGAAATCCTTAAGGACGACCATACCTGAAACAATCTGAGACAAATCTGAAAGGGAGAAAGGCTTGCCAGCAGCTAGAAGAGAAGTTGCTCCTCTAGGGGAAGCAACAACCACCCCAGTACCCTGGGATTGCCAAGAAGATGAGCGATCTGCCCTCCTGCTCGCTCATCCCTCGTGAGAGCACGCAAGAAGGAGTTTTCGAGAGAGCTTTGGGGGTGCGAGACGAAGACAAACACATCCCGCTTGTCCCTGAGGGAGAACGATCGCGCTTAGCCTTTTTCTTCCTACACCTTCCAAACTTCTCCCATTGGGAGGCAACCACTCCTACACTCTGTGCAGGGCGAACCCTGCTCGCAACAATGCCCTCGGCACGTAGGACACAGAGACTGCGGGTCAGTCTCCAATGATGACATGAAGGTCTCACACGAGTCACTCTCTTGCCCTGGACACGTTCACAAGATGAAAGTGATCACAGAAGAACACGCACACCTGTAAATAGAAAGCAAAATTCAAAAAGTCCAATGACAGACAGGAGGAGAGTGGACACGTCCGATCTCTACTGAGCCAAAAGAAAAAGTGATGTCTCTCACCACTGTGAGAGTATATATAGAGGCAGCTGGGTACCCCCTAGCCACCCCCTGCCTACCCGCTAAGTGGTTAGGCAAGGTTAACACCTCGCAATTAAAGTTTAATGGCTACCTTCAGCTGCCGCTGAAAGAATATCCACATAAATAATGGAAGGTTTGTTAGTATGGGAACAAATAGTTCATAAAGATTGATCCACTACCTGCAATTACAGCAATTCTATTAGTAAAAAGTCAACAGCTTGTAAGTGTATTTACAAGTAAGACCAAATAACAATGTAATAACATACACCTACTTCAATATAAAATACAGTATACTGTAACCTTCATTAACAAGAATAAAATAATTCAATCAACATTACCTGGTTTTAAATTTTTTGATAGGTATCCTCCCTTTAGGCAACCTGAAATCATCTACAGGAGAACTGTTGATCAATGAGTCACGATTCTCTAATTCAGACACAGCACCTGCATCACGTTCCTCTTGATCAGGTTCTTGCGATAAAAAAAATATTTCACTTGCACTTTGAATTGCATAATCCTGGAAATAACAGAACCTTACTGTGGAACAATTACAACAGCAACATGACAAATTTGGAGATAATTTGTATTTATTCTGTGACGGGAATACAAACTACGATATTTATTAGGGGTTACACTTTCGGCGGAGCTGAAATGATGAGACATTAAAATTTAGCAAGGGTTAACTAATCACACCGCTAGTTAGCGGGAGGTAGAGGGGGGGGGGGTAGCTTGCCACCGCTCCCATTCACACACCTGTGATTTAGCTAACTTTACTTTTGGCTCGCATGGAGAGCGGTTGTTTCTGCTCTTCCTCCTCGCCTATTCTAGACTGCCATTAATTTTTGTCTTCTAACTTACTTTTTCTTATACATATATATTATAAATATGGTATTTTTATTATAAAATGACAAATTCGGGGATAATTTGTATTTTTCCTAACCATACAAACCTTAGCTATTTACATAGGGTTTACTTTCGGCATAGCTGAAATTGACGAGCCATTAGATTTTAACGAGGGTTTAATACCCCGCGCTAGTTAGCAGGGGTAGGGGGAGGGGTAGCAAGCCCCCTTCACACACCGGTGAAATGTCTCACTTCACTTAGAGGTAGGACTTGACTTGGGGGACAGGGCTGGCGGGCAAATATGTGTAAATAGCTAAGGTTTGTATGGTTAGGAAAAATACAAATTATCTCCGAATTTGTCATTTGTTCCGTAACCGAAATACAAACCACGCTATTTATATAGGGTGACTTACCCCTTAGGAAGGATGGAAAGTCCCCAACCATACTGGCTCAGAATGAGTCGCACTCGAGAAAAGGAGTCCCTGCACCTCACAAGTTCCTTGCTCCGCAATGAAACGTGTGGCCTACATAAGCTTGTGTGTGAAGGAAGAAAGTGTGACCCATCCTAGGCAGTTGACCTGGAGTTCTAGAAGGAACTCTGGGTTAGGACGTTCCCAATACCACCTCGTCAGGGTATGGGGGACGCGACAGTATTGTCTCAATACTTGGAACACAAGGAAGCATGGTTTACCTGCAGAGGTTTGAGGTCAGCAATGCAGAGACCAGGATGCTGCTTCCCCAAGAGAGGGGAGGATGAAGAAAGAAGTAAGGGCCAAACATACTTCTTCCGTTCATGCAGTCTAAAACCTGGTAACAATGCCCTCAACCTTCGGCTACCTGTCCAAAAAGGAGTCTGAGGTTAGACCAGCTGTTGTGTAGCCACCACAGAGCGATAGAAACGTATCGATACCCCTGTGGGTCACGTCCTGCAGGAAGTGGGCTGCGAAGGTCACTAGACGCTTCCAGACTCCAGCTTGTAGCACCTGCGTCACAGAGTAGTTCTTCTTGAAGGCGAGGGACGTTGCAATGTATCAGACATCGTGCTGTAGGGCGACGTGATGGGGGAGGGTCTGGATTCAGGTCGAGATGAATGCCCTTGAGTCCGAGCTGAAAAGGCATACTGGTGACTCTCCCGTGTTCTTCCTGTGCTCCCAAACTGGGCTTACACGTGAGGACAAACTGCAGCTGTTCTCAAATATAACCCCTCGGTTCCTTTACTGGCAAGAAGGAGAAGGTCTGGGTCATCTGATACAGAACGGAGACTCGAAATCTTGAAGGAGTCGAACCGAAGGTCCGGGACTCCAAGATTCTGAGTCTAGAAAACAACTCAGGAGCGAACCTGAATGTTACCTCCCCCAATTCTCTTGAAAGGGCGGAGTTGTACGAAACCATGAAGATTGCTTACACACTGGCCGAGGCCGGAGCGAGCAGGAGCACCGTCCTCCAAGACGGACGACGATCAGAGGCCTGACGTAATGGTTCTTAAGAAGATCTCTTAAGGGACTTAAGAGTCCGAACCATGCTCCATGGAGGAGGTCTCACTCCGACTGGGGGCAGGTACGTTCGTAGCTTCGCATGAGCGAAGAAAGATCCTGCGGGAAGGAAAAAGCCTATTCCTTTCAACCTGAAGGCCAGGGAAAGGCTGAGCGATAGGCTTCACTGCCGAGAGCAGAAACGAGTTTCCTCCCACCGACAAGCAATAACTCCGTTATTGCTGGAGTAGAGGCCTCAAGGGAAGAGGTACCTCTCCCACGACACCAACCACAGAAGACTCTCCACTTCGCCTGGTAGACCCCTGTGGATGACTATCGCAGGTGACGCGACCTCCGCTCCACGACTGTTGCGGGTTGTCTCTTCGTGAGGAGGCGGCGTAGTGTCTCCAGGCGTGAAGCCGAAGCGATGCTACGGCTTGTGAAAGATGTTGTAGTGTGGTTGTTTGAGTAGCCTGTGTCGTGGAAGAAGCTCTCCCGGGAGTTCCGTCAGGGGAGGCAGAAGGTCCGGAAACCATACTGCGTATAGTTGCAGCGGAGCTCTCAGGGCCATCGAAAGGTTGACAGACAACCTGGTCTCGTTAAGACCCCTTCTCAACAGACAACAATGGTGGGAAGACGTAGGCGTCGATGCTGTCCCACCGTCACCGGAAAGCATCTTGCCAAAGAGTCTTGGGGTCTGAGACTGGGGAGAAGTACAGCGGAAGCTTGAAGTTCCAGGCTGTCGTGATCAGGTCCCCCAGGCCAAGACTTGCTAGTTACTAGAGGCCAAAGACCCCCAAGTGCTCTCTATCTGTGAGGCTCTGCTCAGATTGTCGGAGAGAACATTCCTCTGCCCGGAATGAGCGAGCCGATAGTGATATTGAGTGGATTTCGGATCCTCACAGTATCTCTACTGCAAGATGCGAAAGTATAAAAAAGTGCCTCCCTGCTGGTTGGAATACGCCAGTACCATGGAGTTGTCGCGCACGGAGCGATGAGGAGGTACCCTTCAGGTCCTGACCATAGGCCTGAACCGGAACATGGGCCCTCCCCCCCTTTTCTTTGACGAGTCTGAGAACAGCATCAAATGTGGGGAAAGGACGAGACTATCCACTCCCATGCAAGAGGTTCCATAGGTCAACACCCATTGCAGGTCTAATCGTTCCGCTGGTCCCATAGGGGCCAGAAAGTCCGGTTAATCATTGCTTTGATTCCACCAGAACTTGGGCCGCCTAACAGGGAACTTATCCTGAGGCGACCGTTCGGGACTTAAGACGGGTCAATGAGGAAAGGAGACCCAGGAAACGTTCCAAGATAGGGCTGAAAACTCTCCTTGACTGAGAAAAGGTTCTGCGACTCTCCTCAGCCTTGCCACAGTCAACTGAAGGGAAGGCTCGGAGGAGGAGTCAATATCATGGCTAGATATTCCAGATGTTGAGGCAGAAGTAGAGAAGGCTCCTAGCGAATTACCATGATCCCTCACTCTTGGTAAAGTCCCGGAAGGTTGTCCCGGTGTTGAATTATCATTAAAAGAAGGAGTTTTACCAGCCCAATGAGTCAAGCTTGACTCTCACAGGGCTGGCCCGAAAATAAAATCGGGATATAAAGAATTATAAGATTATCAAAAATTCAATTGATAAGGGAAAAAAAAAAATTATATGTATATACAGTATATACTTATAATCTTTAAATATTCTAAATATGGGTGAATAGATGGATGAGTAGATATATATATATATATATATATATGAAATCTGAGTGATAAAAATAATTAACTATATATTAAATCTATGTAATTTAGAATGAATTAGTAAAAAACTTAGGTAAAAATTTAGATTTTATCAATAATACGTGAATTCCTTAAAAAGGTTAAAATTCTAGAAACAGAAAAATTACTTGATTCAGTTAAAATGTCAGAAAAAGTTTTCTGACCAAAACATATCTCTCTCTCTTGCTGAAAAACTTTACAAACCGAAAATATATGTTTAATAGATAAAAAAGTATCACACTCACTGCACATTGAAACAGTGCCGTGAGGTGTACTCATTAAAAATTCATGGGTTAATCTCGAGTGTCCAATTCGTAATCTGGTTAAAATTACTTCTGTTCTCTTGTTCTTTTGTGTCGAGGAATCCCAAGAAGCAACCTTCGGTTTAATTTGCCTTAATTTATTATTTTCTGGCACATTATTCCAAATATTCTGCCATTTTTCCAATATGAAATGCCTTAATAATGTAATCAAATCTCCAACTGGGAGGTTAATGTTTTGTTGTGGTAATTTAATGGCTTCTTTGGCAGCAGCATCCGCCTTTTCATTACCAACAACTCCAACATGAGCCGGTATCCAGCATAACTCGACACTTACACACTGAGAAGATAATTTACTTATAAGGTCTTTAATTCTTAGGATCAAGTGGTTCCTATGAGTATAGTTTTTAAGGGCCACTATGGCACTTTGAGAATCTGAATAGATGACAAATTTAAAATTCTTCCTATCTTCAATGGTTTTAATCATATTGATTGCTTGTAAAATGGCATATAACTCTGATGTAAATACTGATGATTCTTTTGGCAACGATAATTGATGTGTTCCATCTAAAGATACAGCAGCACATCCAGTACCCATTGGGGATTTAGAACCATCAGTATATATTGCATAGTGAGGACCTTTTCTCTGAATATGTTCTATGGTAATTTGCTTGTGGTGACTCGGAGTATAAGTGAATTTTTTTGATAAAACAGAAGAGAACAGATTCTTGTCCTTGTCATAATCCAAGGTGGGGAAAATAAAGATGGTTGGATAAGATTCACTTTAACGTTTGTTGATTGTAACAGTCTGTTTGCCCTAATTGGGAATGGTGGTTCATGGTTGTTTATGAATATGTCCCTCTCATTAAAAAGCTTTTTTGTTGGAGAATTAGTTGATAAAATTTTCAATGCACTCCGCATTGTTACAAAATCCCGATGCAAAGACAATGGGGGTTCTCCAATTTCACATAAAACTGAGAGATTTGGGGATGATGATCTAAATGCTCCGCTACAAATTCTCAGGCCTCGAGTGTGTATTGGATCTAAAGATTTCAAAGTTGCTTCTGATCCTGAACCATAAATTGAGCTACCATAATCAATTCTTGATAATACTAATGCTTTATACATCATTAGTAAAGTTGATCTCCTTGCACCCCAGGTTGTGTGAGATAATTTCCTCATTAAATTAAGAGCACTGTTACATTTGGATTTGATGTATGATACATGTGCTTTCCAATTCAAATGGGTGTCAAAAATTAGTCCCAAAAACTTTACCTTATCTTGAAATTGGATTTGTACGTTGCCCAATGTTAGATTGATATCTTGGTTCTGCTTCCATCTACTATTTTTATAAAACATTATGGCTTGAGTTTTTTCTGCCGAAAGTCTAAAACCAACAGATGCGGTCCACGCTAGTATTTTTCTAGTGGCACTATTTAGAATCCTTTGTAAATGACGCAGGCTATTGGAGGAATAGTAAATTGCAAAGTCATCTACATATAGACTACTTTGCACTCCTTGTGGCATTTGATTAACAATGTCGTTAATTGCCAATGCAAAAAGAGTCCCGCTTAAAACACTGCCTTGCGGTACACCACTGTCAAGATTAAAAGATTCGGAGTAAATGTTATCAATACGAGTTTGAAACGTTCTTCCACCAATAAAATTTCTAATAAAAATAGGAAGGTGTCCTCGAAAACCATTCTGATGTAAGGATTTTAGTATCGAGTGTCTCCACGTTGTATCATATACCTTTTGAATATAAAAAAATATGGCTATTGTGATCTGTTTTCGTTCAAAGCCTCTACGTATATAATTTTCTAAGTGTGAAAGTGAATCCAAAGAAGATCGTTCTGATTGTGAGCCAAATTGAGAAGTTGATAGAATATTATTGCGACGTAAACACCAATTTAGTCTATAATTTACCATTTTTTCCAGTAATTTACATATGCAACTGGTTAATGAAATTGGTCTGTAATTGTTTGGATTACTTGGATCTTTCCCTGCCTTTACTATTGGTATTACTATTGCATGTTTCCATGCCTTTGGAAATAGGTGTTTGGTCCAAAGATGATTGTAAAAATCCAATAGATATGCTTTAGCTAAAGGGGCTAGATTTCTAATCATATCGAAATTTATCTTATCTTTACCCGGGGCTGTTGACCTACAATTAGATAAGGCAAATTCCAACTCCTCTTTTGTAAATCTTTTATTGTAATAGATATCCTCCATGGTATCAAAGTTCAATGGTGTTGCTTCTTCTCTTCTTTTAATGGCTCGAAAGTGGGCATCTAAATTATCAATGCTGCTTATATTTTCAATATTATGGCCGATAATGTTAGAGATTGTCCGAGTATCATGTATTAACGAGCCGTTATGCATTAATGCGTGTCTCGCTGGTTTGCTGTAAGAGCCATTAATCTTCCTAAACTTCTGCCACACCTTCTGCACAGAAGTATTATCCGATATGCTTGACACGTATTTTTGCCATGAAATTATCTTGCCTTTAATTACTTCCTTTCTGAATTTAGCAGAAACCCTATTAAAATATGGTTTCAACACACTAATTTCTATTGCTATGTCAACCAGTTTGTTTATTTTATTCCCTAACATTAGGGGACCAGTGCTCAAATGTTAGAATCTTTTATTTAGGGTTTCTAATTTTCTTCCAACTGCATGCTTTTCGTTTATCAGCTGGGTTAATGTCTCTGACCACCATGGGACTGAATGTTTTAACTGTCGGGTGCCAGTCAGAGGTATCGATTTATCAGCCGCTTGTGTGATAAAATTCACAACGTCATCATTTGTTTTATCATGATCTTGGGAGTAATCAAAGGGAGGCACTTGCTTAGTGTAAAAATGATATTTTGATTATAAAATAAATTTTTGAATATACTTACCCGGTGAATATATAATAGCTGACGTCTCCGACGGCTCGACAGATTCCCAAAAACTCGCGAGCGATCGCCATGAAGGTAGCGGGTGTGCCCACCAGCGCCAACTATCGGCCAGATACCGCATATACATGTAAACAGCTCCAGTTCTTCTCATCCCGCCGGGTCTCTATCGGGGAGGAAGGGGGGGCCTTTAATTTATATATTCACCGGGTAAGTATATTCAAAAATTTATTTTATAATCAAAATATAATTTTTAAATATTAAACTTAGCCGGTGAATATATAATAGCTGATTCACACCCATGGTGGTGGGTAGAGACCAGTATTAATACAGTTTACGGCGTATATGCTTAGAGTTTTTGACAGTTATATCATAACAAAACCCAAATAAATATAGGTACCTGGTAAGGAAGCTGACTCTAACGATTACTCTGCCTTGTTAGTCCGCTTTCCTCACGAAGCCCAGCCATCCTCTCAGGATGCTGAAAGACTCCCAGGAGCTGAAGTATCCAGGGCGACAACCCATACAACAGGACCTCATCAAAACCCTTAATCTGGGCGCTCTCAAGAAATGACATTTGACCACCCGCCAAATCAAAAAGGATGCGAAAGGCTTCTTAGCCTTCCGTACAACCCAATTAAAAACATTTCAAGAGAAGATTAAAAGGATATTGGAATTAAGGGAATGTAGTGGTAGAACCCTAACCCACTACTGCACTCGCTGCAACGAATGGACCCAGTGTGTAGCAGTCCTCATAAAGAGTCTGGACATCTTTTAAGTAAAATGACGCGAATACCGACTTGCTTCTCCAAAAGGTCACGTCCATAATACTTCGCAGAGATCTGTTTTGCTTAAAGGCCACGGAAGTTGCTATAGCTCTTACTTCGTGCGTCTTAACCTTAAGCAAGCAACGGTCTTTTTCACTCAAGTGAGAATGAGCCTCTCGGATTAAAAATCTAATAAAATACGATAAAGCATTTTTAGACATAGGCAATGATGGCTTCTTAACTGAGCACCACAAGGCCTCAGATCCACCTTGTAAGGATTTGGTACGAGCTAAATAAAACTTAAGAGCTCTAACTGGACACAGTACTCTTTCAAGCTCGTTGCCTACGATCTCTGATAGGCAAGGTATATCAAATGACTTAGGCCAATGACGAGAAGGCAGTTCATTTTTGGCCAAGAAACCAAGCTGAAGTGAACATGTGGCTTTATCTGTGGAAAAGCCGATGTTCCTACTGAAGGCATAGATCTCACTGACCCTTTTAGCCGAAGCCAAGCACACTAAGAAAAGCGTCTTGAGGGTGAGATCCTTCAGGGAGGCTGAATGTAATGGCTCAAACCTGTCGGACATTAGGAACCTTAGGACCACGTCTAAGTTCCATCCAGGAGTTGCCATACGACGCTCCTTAGAGGTCTCGAAAGACTTAAGGAGATCTTGGAGATCTTTATTATTGGAAAGATCTAAGCCTCTATGTCTGAATACAGACGCCAACATGCTCCTGTAGCCCTTAATAGTGGGCGCTGAGAGGGAGTGAACATTTCTCAGATGTAGGAGAAAGTCTGCGATTTGGGCTACAGAGGTACTGGAAGAGGAAATAGATGATGACTTGCACCAGTCTCTAAAGACTTCCCACTTCGACTGGTATACTTTGATGGTAGAAGCTCTCCTAGCCCTCGCAATCGCTCTGGCTGCCTCCTTCGAAAATCCTCGAGCTCTTGAGAGTCTTTCGATAGTCTGAATGCAGTCAGAAGAAGCGCGGGGAGGCTTTGATGAAGATCCCTTACGTGGGGCTGCCGTAAGAGATCCATCCTTAAAGGTAGACTCCTTGGAACGTCTACCAGCCATTGAAGTACCTCTGTGAACCACTCTCTCGCGGGCCAGAGTGGAGCAACCAATGTCAACCTGGTCCCTTCGTAAGAGGTGAACTTCTGCAGCACCTTGTCTAGGATCTTGAAAGGTGGAAAGGCATAAACGTCCAGGTGAGACCAGTCCAGCAGGAAAGCGTCTATGTGGGCTGCCTCTGGATCTGGAACTGGAAAGCAGTAAGTCGAGAGCCTCTTTGTCAGAGAGAGTCGCCAAAAAGATCTATGGTGGGTTGACCCCATGTCATCCATAGCTTCTCGCACACAGTCTTATGCAACGTCCACTCCATGGAGATGACTTGTCCTCTTCTGCTGAGGCTGTCCGCCAAGACATTCATTTTCCTTGCACAAATCTCGCCAAAGGAGAGATGTTACATGCCTTAAATGGAGTTCCTTCTGATCCGTGGATCAAAGACCCGAGCCTTCCAGACTGTCCAGTGGAGCTCCCTAACCCAAATCCGATGCATCTGAAAACAACACATGGTTTGGGTTCTTGATCGCAAGAGAAAGACCTTCTCGAAGTCTGATGTTGCTGTCCCACCAAGTCAGACATGTCTAGACTGAGTTGGAGATTGGGAAAGAGATACTCACTAAGCCCTTCTCCTTGTTCCAATGTTTTAGGTGAAATGGGAAAGGGCATAGGTTGAGTCTCCCCAGAGAGATAAACTACTCCAGCGATGAAAGAGTTCCCACGAGGCTAGTTCATACTCTTACAGAGCAACTGTTTTTCTCTTGCAAGTGAAGGACTTTTAACAGAGCTTGTTCCATTCTTGCGGGAGACGAAAAGGGCCGAAAAATCAGACACTGTATCTCCATTCCCAAATAAAGAATAGTCTGGGATGGGGTACTGTAAGTTACGACTTCTCTACGTTCACTATGAGACCTAGCTCCTTGGTTAGGTCTAATGTCCATTAGAGGCTCTCCAGACAGCGATATAATGACGACGCCCTGAATAGCCAGTCGTCAAAATAAAGGGAGGCTCTGAATCCTCAAAAAATGTAGAAAGCTTGCTACATTTTGCAAGGGCCTTGTAAAAACAAGAGGAGCAGGAATGAGGTCGGAGTACAGTGCTCGACAGTGGTACATTACTTTCCCGTCCACAAACCTCAGATGTAGTTGAAAGTTTGGATGAATCGGGATGTGGAAGTATGCATCCTGAAGGTCGAGAGAGACCATCCAGTCGCCTTCCCTTAATGCTGTCAAGACAGATTTGGTAGTCTTCATCGTGAAGTTTGTCTTGACAATGAACACATTGAGCGCACTTACATCTTAAGTACTCCTGCAGTGAACGTGGCTGCCAGATCATTGGAGCCATCCCTGATAGTCTTGTTCCTGCAGAGAACGTGGCTGTCAGATCATTGGAGCCATCCCTGATAGCCTTGTTCATGCATGACATAATTGTACAGCAAAACTTCAAACGCTCGAAAAAACTCCTAACAGGAGATGGTCTAGCTCTGAAGCCGACCATAAAATCTTGGAGCGTCTCATGGCCAGGCGCCGGGGAGAGTCTATGAGGCTTGAGAAGTCTCTCTGGGCAGAGGCAGGAACTCCCAAGCCGAGAACTTCTCCCGTGTCATACCAGACGCTCGCTCTATAAGCCAGTTTAAAAGGAGGGAAAGCAAAGGCTGTCTCCCCCAAACTCCTCATGGTGATTAACCAGTCGCCTAGCAAACGTAAAGCTCTCTTAGAAGAGCAAGAGAGCACTAGCCTAGAAAACAACGGCTTCGAAGTAGCTAGGCCTAGTGTAATCTCTGACGAAGGCGAACGAGGAGCAGCAGTTACAAAATGGTCCGGACAAAGATCCTTAAAAACCATCATGATTTTCTTAAAATCCATGGAAGGTTGCGCAGCCTTAGGCTCTTCCACGTCTGATAAAACGTCCAAAGGATTATCAGTAGGCAGGGGATCAGCAACATCCTCATCTGAAGGAACCTCGTCCGACAATTGATGAGTCTCAAGCAAGGAAGAGACCTGCTGTGGTGGCAATACTTGACAAGCAAAGTCCACACGCAAAGGAGTATCAGTAGCAGTCAAGGACGCTACGTCATGTAACTGCTTAAAGGACTGACTAGCAACAGCAACAGGAGCGGGAGGACGCTCGACGTCAAGACGAGACTGCCTTGACTGCCTAGATTGAGCAGTCAAAACAACCCTTGACTGCGGTGCTTGACGCTCAACGTCAAAACAAGGCAACTGAGCTGGTTGGCGAACGTCCTGAACGTCAACACGAGCATGCGGTGGCGGCTGAACGTCAACAAGCGGCTGAAAGTCAACACGGGACTGCATCGAGTGAGGCTCCAAGTCACGTGACTGACGTGACTTTGTAACGTCAACAGGACGAGTAAAGGCTCGTTTGGGCGGCTGAAGGCCAGGATCTCGATCAGCGTAACGGCGAGGATCATCGTGAACCTGCTCAACGGTATACTCCTCCATAAGGGAGGCAAGCTTATTCTGCATATCCTGCAGGACAACCCATTTAGGATCAACGGGAGTCGGAACGGGCCGAGACGATGGTAACGTCTGTGACGGCAAAACATTGCCTTTACTGAGACTCTCGGAGCCCGTGTTACGCTTTCGTTTAGGCGGCGAGCAGTCTTCCGATGACTGCACAGGGTCAGAGCTGTCCCAATGGCTACAGCCAGGACGCTGGACTTGTCCTGAAGGGACTGACTTCCGCTTTAAGGGTCTAGAAACTTTGCTCCAAGGTTTCTTTCGCGAGAAGCCTTCGGATGACGAGGAGAAAACCGCCTCGCTCGTCTTATGGTAGGGGCGGTCTTGACGAGACACGCCCGAAACCATAGAGGGAACGTCTGTTCGTTGGTTAGAGCCTCTCGTCCCCATAAGTCCTACGACATTACTTCTCCCTGGTGCATGGGAGCTTGCAAGAGGTCTCAGACTAGGTGAACGACAAGCACGAACAGACGAACCCTCGGTCGCAACACTAAAAACACTTTGCGCACTTATCACTTTATCACTACGATTTTCTGTTTTTTGCACTTACTTCACTGATATCGTATTTTTCCATAATTTCACATTAGGCATGAATAAAACTGATTTCTACCTGAAGCACGCAATTCTCCCTTACATCAAAAGGTTATAATTGCGAAATGAGTCGTATAATGTAAGCACATTAGTACATGCAAAAATCAGTAAACATATATCGAATAAAACGGAAATATATAAAGTTAAAAAGGAACAGTGACTGGGGAGGAGACTAAACACTAGTTCATTTTTTCAATCTCTCACCGTACAGTGCCTTGGGACGAGAATAAAAACTAAAAACGTTTTATCCTTTCTCCCCGTACAGAGACTTGGGACGAGAGTAAACTGAATCGAGAACAACGTTACTCGCTCCTAAACTCCCTTGGGACGAGAATAAAGATCGGATCGTTCTCTCTTCCTCTCTCTCTCTCCGTCTCTCTCTCTCTCTCTCTCTTGTCACATACAAGAGAAAAGTCCACTCACCCTTCGTCAATAAACAGGTTATTTGACCAAAGGAAAAAACTGAAAGGACTAAGAAAATGAAAATTAACAAGTTCCTTTAAATTAGTATTTAAAACACTTCAGTTTGAAAGAAGAATGAACAAAACGTCAAAATCGATTTACTCTTTCTGCAAAGTGAAACCGTGATTCTCTCTTTCTCTATCGTAACGATAGAGCGCAAACTGCGTAGCATAAATAAACCAAACGTTAGTTCATCTTTGAAAAAAAAAAACAGCACGAAGACTATTCAAAGAATATCTTTCTTAAAATATTTTCTAAAAAATATTCATTTCATTTCATAACTCTTACAGAGCAAATGATTTAAACTTAACGAAAATAAAAGTTGAATGGGCTCAACGTTGTTTAACTTCGGTTTCCAAGTTAGGACCGCCTACATCTCGGAGGTAAAGGCCGCATATAAACAAAAACATAAAATTTATCTTGATGTTTAGTATAAATGGAAAGCTAATCGAAGAGGCCTAATAAAGGCGGGTGAGATATAAAATATATAGAGGAAAATCTATAATTATCAACAATAATTTTTAACGTGATAAAATAATTACTAAAAGCCTAAAACACACTTCCGTACACTGAGGGAAGGGTCGGCCATCCTTACTCAATGGAAAAAAACCAGAGATAAAAAAGCAAGGGCAAAACACTTTTACTCTCCTTTCAAAAGCATTTCTTTTGAGGATAGTATTGAATAATCCAACACGGCGAAAGCAATAAAACCAAAACCAAGTACTTCACCAATTCGGTAGAAAACTCGAGGTCATAAAGTGAGTGGAATCGACTTGTCGATGAAACCGACAGAGAAGAACTAGAGCTGTTTACATGTATATGCGGTATCTGGCCGATAGTTGGCGCTGGTGGGCACACCTTCATGGCGATCGCTCGCGAGTTTTTGGGAATCTGTCGAGCCGTCGGAGACGTCAGCTATTATATATTCACCGGCTAAGTTTAATATTTAAAACTTGAACTTATCCCAGTCAGCTTTATCTGTATTATATCGTTGAATCAAAGAAGTTGGTGTATGTCCTAATATGGTAATCAAAATAGGAAAATGATCACTGGTAAACAGGTCGTCTAAGACATTCCATTCGAACCTATCAACAATATTATTGGAACAGAGTTAAATCTATTGACGAATAGGTTCCATGAGCTTTTGAATAGTAAGTGCTACTCTCTGCTTCATTTAATATACAGAGGTTATGATCATTCATCATCTGTTCAACCTTTGAACCATTTATGTCAATATCAACACAATTGGTGTCCCATATGGAGTTATGGGAGTTGAAGTCTCCTAGTAATAGTATATCCTCTTGCATATTTGGGAGTACTTTAGGTAGATTTTGTATATCATAGTTGAAAGAGGGTTGATTGTACATATTATAGATATTAAAGGTGTTGTTATTTAGATGTAATCTAACTCCAGATAATTGAAATTCTGATGTGTTGAATATTGAAGCATCATAAGTTACTTTATTATGAACATATACTGCAGTCCCTAAAGTATTGGGAGAAGGGATTGAGCGAGATGCTAAATTGTAGTTTCCTATTGAAGGAACAGTATCATTAGTATGTTGTAAGCATATTGTAATAGGGTTATAATTTTTCAATAGTCTTTGGATTTCCCCTAGATGTAAACGGGTTTTAAGACCATTAATATTCCACTGAATTATGTAAGGGTTGAACGTTACGGCAAAGAAGATAAATTTCCACTGGGTAAGGCATTATTTCTGCTTATTCTGTTGGAGACGGGTTTCTGCTTGACTACGCTAGTTGTAGTTTTTTAATCAAGATTTGGTTCCTTGGGTATGGCTCCCTGGGTTTTACCCTTGTTTGTATTAGCTTCCTGGGTGTCATTTGATTAAGGTTAAGTTTTTCTATAAATTTTTCCAGTTGGAGGGTGCCTGTTGCACGTTTCTTTATTAGATGGTCAACACACATACAACCAGCATTGTGGCTTTCTAATTTGCCATACTGGTTTTGTTTTTGTTCTTTGTAAAATTATCTATTATATTATTCATCTTATGTACATTTAGATTTTTAGGGTCATTGAATTCTGCCATGAAGCAATCGTTACAACCACATGAAACTTTGTGTGTTGTATTTTCTGCCATTGTTTTACGTGAAAGCATTAGTTTTCCAGTCATACCTAGAACTGGAGAAGGGCTTATTTCTTTAATGGGTGCATTATTATTCGACTTGCTTTCACTTCCTTGAGGGTCATTGGGATTCCTATGGACTTCAACGTTTATAACTTGTTTAGTGATGTGGTTATTGACTGTGTTAGGTTCGGGTCCAGAGGTTGGGAGTTCTAGTAATTTTTCGATATCCATTTCAATTGCATCTGGTATAAATTCTTTATTATTTGTTTTTTTTTGGGTTTGGGTGGTGTTGTATCTTCAATTACTCTTTTCTTGCTCACGCATTTTGATTTATGGGGCTCGATATCAACCATCTCTATTTCTCCTATGTTTTCTATAGCCTTGCTGGCACTGTCTGTGGCAAGTATGTTGAAATGGTTTTGCAGTGGAATACGGTCTTCTTGCTTTAAGGGACCATTTTGGCCTACTTTGTTATTTGGTTTTTTGTTTATTCTATTGCTATTATTGTTTTCCAGAATAGCTGGAACTGGATGAGAGTTCTGTGGCTTGCTGGAATTATTGGAAATCTTGTCGGGCCTTGAGGGATTTGTTGATGAAGAAGGTGAAATCTCAGGATATTTAGATCCAGCAGTAACTGCGGGGTAAGTATTCCTTGAATTATTATTTAACTTTACGGGATTGGACAAAACTCTGGCATATGTTGGATTAGAACCATTAAGTTTTTTCCTTGCTGCACCAAAACTTATATGCTCATTATTGGCAGTCTCAATTATTGATTGCTCCAGTTTGTACTGAGGACACAGTTTAGAATTGGGAGAGTGAGCTCCCTCACAATGGAAACAAAACTTTTCATGAGTAAAATCGGCGGAGGTATCATGGAATTCGTTGGGATCATGAAATTCGGAACAAATATAACATCTTTTCTTAGTACACTTTACATTAATGTGGCCATACTCGTAACATTTATAACATTGCATTGGTCGTGGGTGGAATTTCTTGACCGGAATGTTTAAGTGTCTGATCTTGATGTAATCTGGTTGGTAATGTGATGAAAAGATTAAACAAATTGCATTATTATTTCCTTTTAGTTTTTTAGCTTCAAGAACGGTAGCTGGGCATCTTTTCAGTATATCTTCATCAGAAAATTCACTTAGATCCCTAGTATAAATAATTCCTCTTGCGTGGTTGTAAGAGTGGTGAGGAGAGACTCTCTGAATTATATCTGACGAGGAAGATTTAAAATTATTCAATAATACAGCTTGAGATTCGTTACCTGCTTTAATAAGCAGACAACGGCCATAGCGTGTTAAATTTCCCTGTGGAATACAGCCTACCTTTTTTTCAATACATTCATACCCCTTTATCAGATTATTACATCCCTCCTTGTATGAAGCAACATACCAGACTGGTTCTGGTACTATTCTGGTATTTTCCAGAACTTCTTCATGCAAGGCAGAGCATTTGGGTATAAAGTCATATTCCGAGTCTAAAACATTTTTTATACTATGCAATTTCACTCGACAAGAAAGGTCAGAAACTTTACCATTTCTTATTTCATGAAAAGCATTTGTAGCTTGTAATGTGTTACTAAAAGTGACATAAGCCTCAAATTCTTGTTTATCTTTGGAGAGCTGCAGTTTCATTCTTGTTATATCTCCAAACTTTTTCAGAACATCAAATAATTCTTCATAATTCCCATTGCGAGTAATTCCCTCACAATATAGGACCCTTAAATATTCATTTAAACTGCCAGAGTTTTTATTTCTCTGGCATCTGGGGGAAGTTGGAATGAAAGGTTCCAGAGTAATAACACTGGATGAATGCGAGTCCATCGAGTGAACTATTTTCCTGGAAGAGTCAACCAGAGAGGAAGGGGATTGGTCGTCAACGGGTTTCGGTGGGTTCGCCATAATAACGAGAAGATTAATTTCGTCTGGATATTCCCACCACCCACCAAGGAGCCACACTTAGAGGACGGGTTCATCCCTACAATTAGGGCCGCCCTAGGGGCAATATCCAGAGATACACCCCGCCCTCAGCACTTGAGGCGTCATGACGGCCGTCAACGTCAGACCCAGCACTGAGGGAAAGGTTTGACATAAAACTCTCCCCTCGCTCGGTGACGTCAGGTACTCGAGTTCTTTTAAGATGGCATGCCGTCCATCCCACCTGCGTCAAATCCAAAGAGGCAGCCAAAACATAATCAAACATAAGCCGAAGTCAATAACAAGTTCATGTCCAAGAGTTGGAGATGGGAGAAAAAAGGAAAAAACAAAAGGAAAAGAGAAAGTGCTGACTAATTTAGTTGGATCAACAGCTTGGCACTAAGGACCAGTGGGGAAGCAATTCCCACCAAACATCGGAACCCAGCTGCTAATCCCTAAGCCCCCCATCCTCATCAAGGCTTCAGCATCTCGGGGGCCCGGTGTTGAAGAAGGTCGAACCCGAGACTACTGGAGTTGGCCAGACCTCCAAAAAGCGAAGGAGGCGGAAGCCTGCTCCTGAGCGGCCATGAGGAAGGCAGGGAGAGTTCTCTGGTGAAAACCTGCGATGCTGCGGAGGGATCGCCATACAGCATCTTAAGCAGGAACATCTGTAGTCTGGGCTGAATTCCAAGTGCTTCCTGGAAGATGGATGGAATGGAACCTGGAAGTACCCGTCCTTCCGATCCAGGGCATAAGGAGTCTTGCGGTCTCGGTACCAGTCTGATCGACTCTGCTGTTCCACGCTGGACGAAGTTTGTTCGACAAACTTGATCAGAGCTGAGAGGTCGACGACGGAACTCCCATCTCAGATGCTTTCCTACAAGAAAGGATCGACTGAAGAAGCCCGGGGGGAATGCCTCGACGACCCTATGGAGGACCTTCTCCTAAAGCATGGCTCCTTCTGCCCAACGGGCAAACCTCTTGCCGACCCCATGGCATAGAGGCTCAGCGACACTGGATTCGCTGACAGTGGAGGAGAGATGTTAAGAACGAGGCGCGATATCCTTGGCTGATCACGGAGATCGTGTAGGAATCGGCATCGGTAAGCTGTTATCCGGACGAGTAACCTTAGGCATCCCCCCACCGTGAGACCTGCAAGGGGGGTTGCCAATCCTAGAGTTTGTGAACTCTGCCGCTCCCTCTAGGATTATACCTCCCCGGGAGAACTTCCTGTCCTACCTGTCCCTGACAGGAGGGGACTGCTATTGTACACCTTGTCTTAGCTGCCGGCCGTAGCCGGTTCCAATAACCTAGGCTGACAAGGCTGAATGAAGAGGCGTCGGAGGCTTGCAGGGTCTGGAAGTAAGCGCCTTGGAGGAGTGAAAACGGAATTCAACTTCCTCCACACAACAGCTGTCCATTTCTCTGTCCTTGGGCTCAAACAAGCTCTTCCCAAGGATGGAAGAGTGTCTGAGCTTGTCGACATCCACGGATGGGACTCCCGAGAGGAAGCCCTCGGTCACTGCGTCTAGATGCTCCAACATCGAGTTTGCCCGCAAGTTCGAAACTTGGCGACGGAACGCAAAGGTGCTTCAGCCCGAGAGAAGGAAAGTACCCATGATCTTCCTGGAGCTTCCTTGTACAAAACCTCGTGTCGCAACCGGGGAGGGAAAGGCCTGGTAAACCCCTTCCACGAAATGGTGAAGAGGAAGGGCTAAACCAGTCACCCCCTACCCGACAGAGAAATCTTGAAAGAAAAACTCCCTGGCAAGACCCTTCCAGGGAATGGTGAGGAGGAAGGGCTAAACCAGGTTCTGGAAAGAAGAATATTGCTCAGACCTCCCTGAAGATTCTTCCTGCTCTTGCACGTGCCATGCTCTGTGATTATGGGGTGAAGACCGTGATCTGGAAATAAGCGCTCCAGAAGACTCGCCAGATTGCCCGTGTTGAGAAACCCCGACGGGAATCGCAGTCGCAATCGCCCTGGCGCTCGCGCGATGGTAAATCAATGGTTCGCGCGTGGGCAAACGTGGAAGCGGCCGTGCGCGGGCACGCGGGCACGCAGGCGCGTGGGCGCGCAGACGAAAGTGCGTGAGGGAGCGCAGAAGGAGGGCAAGCGTGGTTGGAAGGGTGAGAGCTGGCGGTCGGAATCCGATAGTGCGCAGGCGAGCGATGACGCGTAGGCAAGCGATGGCGCGTTGGCGAGCGATGGCGCGTTGGCGAGCGATGGCGCGTTGGCGAGCGAAGGCTTGCTGGCAGGAATCGCGCTGGCGCTCGCGCGACGGAACACTGTTGGTTCGCGCGCGGGCGAACATGGGTGCGCATGTGTGCAGGCGCGCGGCCGCATGGGCATGTGGTCGCGTGGGCGCGAGGGCGCGTGGTCGCGAGGGCTAGCGCAGGCGGGCGGGAGACCGATGGCGCGTAGGCGGGAAATGGCGCGTTGACGAGCGATGGCGCGTCTTGGCGAGCGATGGAGCGTTGGCAAGCGATGGCGCATTGGCAAACGATAGCGCGTTGGCAAGCGATGGCGCGTTGGCAAGCAGGCGATCCTGGGCGTTCAGGAAAACCGTTGGCGCCCATTGGCACGTAGCAGGAAAGGACGCGCAGATGTGCACTGGCGAACTGATGAGAGCTGGCGCACAGAAGGACAGAAGTACAGGTGAGCGCTGGCGAGCAGGAAGAATATCTATGGTGAGACTTAGCTACCGGAGATCGTGGTCCACAGCAGGCGAGCGCTAGAGCGCTACTGCGCGCGGGCGCGCAGGAAAAAACCTGGCACTTAAGGGACTCACCCACACTGTGGAATAAGCCCCTAAGACCCGAAGGTACCGGTGCCCGTTGTAAACGGGGTGTGTTGGCGCCCACCGCGCATCTGCATCCAGGAACGGAGGTGAAGACTAGAAGGTCTGGCAGGAAAAGCAGCAGCAACGGTCGGTACTCGTCGAGGAGGGTCCTGTGCAGAGAACGTCGAACAAAGATGAAGACAACCTCGGACAGGTGCAACACCCTCCGACCTCCGATGAGGAGTCTCTGAACGTGACCTCCCCCGAGGGGAAGAGTCACTTGCAGGAGAGACCGTAGGCATCAGCTGTCCCCAAAGGGAAACTGAGCCCTTAGCAACAACAGCAACAACAGCAGGAGGAGTCCTCCGAAGAGGAGTCTCTGTGGTGAACTCCCCCCCAGGGGAGAAGCACTCGCAAGAGAGACCGTAGGCTCAACTGCCCCCCGAAGGGGACAGAGGCTTCAGCAACAACAGCAGACGGAGGCCTCCGAAGAGGTGTCTCTGTGGTGCACTCCCCCTCGTGGGAGAAGCACTCGCGGGAGAGACCGTAGGGCTCAGCTGCCCCCCCGAAGGGGATTGAGCCTTTAGCAACAACAGCAACAACAGCAGACGGAGTCCTCCAAAGAGGAGTCTCTGTGGTGAACTCCCCCTCGGGGGAGAAGCACTCGCAGGAGAGACCGTAGGGCTCGGAAGCCCCCCGAAGGGAACTGAGCCTTCAGCAACATCAGCAACAACAGCAGAAGAGTCCTCTGAAGAGGAGTCTCTATGAGTGTCCTCCCTCGCGAACGAAAGAGAAACACTTCATAGAAGAGACGGGTCAGCCAGTGACCTAAAAAGAGCAATCCTCCGAAGAGGGGCTCCTGCAATTCCTCAGCCCCTTGAGCGTAAGTGCAGGTGCGACCGCTCAGCACCAAGAGCATAGTCGCACGAATTCCATGGTCAGAGCTTGCAACCACTCAGCCCCTTGAGCAAGGTTACAAAAGCGGTCGCTCAGCACCAAGAGCAAAACCGCCGAAGGACCAGGAACAAAATAAAGGCAAGAGGAGTTCCCACCGAAGGGAAAAAACTCAAGCCTGGATGGGAAAACTTCCCTCGGAAGGGAAGTTACCCACCCAAGGAGGCGAGCCTCCTGAGTGTTCTAAAATGAACTGGAGAGCTGTCAGTCGTCACGGGAGCACTTCCAGGAGAAGGAGACACGCCCCTGACGAAGATCTATAGGGGAGGCAGCAACAGCAGATTCCCCAGGCCCCAGCAAGACAGCTCGCTTCGTTGTCACATTACAGAAACGAAACTAGATCGTTAACTGTGAAAAATAAAAAAACAAAAATCATTAGTTAACATTCATTCCCCCGGGAAGACTCCGAAGAGGAATCCCGAGGGAAAAGAACACAAGAATTACACAACAGGCATGTGCCCTCAAAACCACTTACACTCACAGAAGGAGAGCTGTAACAAACACAGAATTATAACAATTATAATTATGTAATTATGTAATTATGTAATTTAAAAATGAATGTTCACTAAATAAAGAAAGAAAACCCCGAAAGGAATCGTTCTACAAAAGCTGAAAAGTCAACAAATACAATTAGATTCATAAACTAATCGAGATAAAATGTACGGCGTAGCAACCCCACCCACAAGGGAAGGAAGCTGCTCAGACGTAGTAAAGGTAAAACGTAGTAAAGGGTGAACGACCTCAAGAGAGAGAGAGACCGTAGTCAAACTCGATCGCGACCCATGAAATTACACCGTGGTGGCCTAACTGCCGAGGGCTTCACGGAGATATCGTACACTACACACACAAGCACGAACTCTGAAAAGGAAACTTACTGATTTCTATACTCAAATATATACATAAACACAAAAATATGTTTACATATATATTGAGTATAAGAAAAGTAAGTGATTAAGTAAAGACAAAACAAATAATGGCTGCCAAGCGAGGACGAAGACAGGCATGTCTGTCCATCGTCCGAGCCAAAAATGAAGTGAGACAATTCACCGGTGTGTGAGGGGGAGAGGGGTAGCAAGCTACCCCTCCCCCTACCCCTGCTAACTAGCGCGGGGTAGTAAACCCTCGTTAAAATCTAATGGCTCGTCAATTTCAGCTACGCCGAAAGTAAACCCTATGTAAATAGCGTGGTTTGTATTTCGGTTACAGAACAAATGAATTTTTAAATATACTTACCTGGTAGTTGCATATTTATAGCTTAAATCCCGCGTTTCGACGCGGCACGACAGAAATTCAAATTTGTGGCGATCACTGCCATGACAGTAGGTGGTCATACATGAGCCCCATCACTCGTAGGTTATCAGAACCATTCCCAACATCTTCAGAAATTCGATGTCTCTGTGTTCAGAGGGGAGGAGGGGGGGCCCTTTATATACGTAGCCTAACTACCAGGTAAGTATATTTAAAAATTTATTTTATAATAAAAATACCATTTTTAAATATGTAACTTCCCTGGTAGTTACATATATATAGCTGATTCCCACAGTTGGAGGTGGGTTGAAAACCTCATCCCATTGGGAATTCGTATAATTATTAATAACTACAATAGTAGTACTAACAATTTGGTTCTAACCTGATAAGGAAGCTGGCTTCACAATGATACTGCCTCATTTCACCTGCATTCCTTAAGAGACTCAGTGATCCACTCAGGGGGCTGAAAAGTCTCTTGGGGATGCCACAAGGGCCTCGACCTTAGCGTGGCTAGACCACCATCTTTGTAAACCTGGCATAGCCAAGGGTACCGATTCTGGCGTTACAACCTGATAAGGAAGCTGGCTTCACAATGATACTGCCTCATTTCGCCTGCGTTCCTTAAGAGACTCAGCGATCCACTCCGGGGGCTGAAAAGTCTCTTGGGGCTGCCACAAGGTCCTCGACCTTAGAGTGGCTAGACCACCACCCTTGCAAACCTGGCATAGCCAAGGATACTGATTCTGACCACCTACTCCACATTAAAACTAATTTGATTTGCATCCCAGATTGACAGAAGGCTGCGACAACGTTTCAGACAATCTGTGAACATATTAAAACTAACTTGACTTGCATCCAGACTGACGGAAGGCTGTGACAACCTGTGAACACAATTACAAGAGAAAGGGCAAGGGTACAGTATATATTAAGTTATAGGGAAGAGGCAGTACTGTAGACCCTTTTCTAACTACGAAGACGGAGGTAACGTACGGACCCAGGGAACAGCAATCCTCATACTGGGTCTGGACATCTTTGAGATAGCAGTCTGTGAAGACTGATTTCCTTCGTCAGAAAGTAGGCTCCAAAATTGACTTAATTTTGTTGTGTTTGTAAGCCATAAAAATTGCTACAGCTCTAACCTCATGTGGTTTTACCTTAAGGATAGGGAAAACTTCTTACTCACAATCCTGGAGAGTTTCCCTTATTAAATCCTTAATGAATAAGGCCAGGGTATTCTTCGATAAAGGCAAAGAGGGCTTTTTAACTGAGCATCAGAGGCTGTCCTTCTCGTCTTTGAAAAGAAAGCCTAGCTGAAGGGAGCAAATTGCATTGTCTCCATTAAAGCCCATCTTCTTGCTGATGGCTTTTAACTCTCCTAATCTTTTGACTGTTGCCAATGAAATTAGGAAAAGTCTTCTTGGTATGATACTTCCAAGACATCTTGTCCAACTGTACAAACCTACTTGAGGTTAAAAAGGCCAGGACACTATCCAGGTTCCACGAGGAGGTTGCATTGTCCTTACTCTTAGTCGTCTCAAAAGATCTAATGAGATCCGAGAGATCTTTGTTACCTGACACGCCAATGTGTCTGTTACGAAAGGCGGATGTTAGTATGCTGAGGTAACCCTTGATGAAAGGTATAGCTAGCTTCTCTTTTGTACGCAGATACAACAGAAAAACTCTGCTATATTGGCTATAGAGGTATTGGTAGAGGAAAGTCTATTATTCACTTGTAGCCGTAGTCCCCACTGGAGTTAGGCTAGCCTAACCCGTTTAGTATACGTTAGGAACGCTAGTCCCATTGTTTAACCTCTAGTATCGTTTCTATTAATTCGGTCGGGGATATATATATCCCCTAGAATTATTGATATAATTCGATACGCTTCTCTTTTAGAGAAAAGAGGATAAACCCTTCTTCCTCCCTAAGTGCCGCCATCCCAGGCGGCAACCCTATCTTCCGTCATCGCCAACGAGTAGTTAACTCCGGCTTGACAAGGATAGTGTTTTATCGTCGATCTTCTTTGCCGCCGAGTATCCCGGCTTTGAAGTATGACAGTAACTCAGGGTGTATTGTCTTGTAGCCGACAATTTCATCGACAAGGGAATCATCATTCCTCTGCCGGCTATGACATTGTCGGCAAAGGAAGCTAGGCTTCCCTAGCCTACAACCGAAAGTGGGCGGCATAATTGCCGCCACCTTCCTCCCTTGTAGACTAGAAGACATGTCTTATATCTAACAATGTCACCGACAGAGGAATTCTTGTTCCCTTGCCGCCCACGACGGCGTCAATACAGGAAGCCATGCTTCCTTGATTTACAGCCGAAAGTAGGTGGCATACTTGCCACCGCCTTTCTCCCCTGTAAACTATAAGACCCTTTTCCCTCCCCCTTCTGTCCTTTAGTGTCGGCCTATCCGTCACAAATTTCCTTTGGCCGGTATTCTACAATCATCCCCGCTTCGCCGGGCTGACTGGGTTACCGGCCGGGTTCCTACAAGCGGCGGTTAGGTTACCGCCTTGACCAACTCCCTAACGGAAGCAAAGCTCCAGGAAAGGTTGAGCCAACCCTGACGGCTGCCGGTGGGAAACCCATTATACTGTTGAGAATTCTTCAGTCCTCTCTTGGACTGCCATCCACAAACCTTGCAACCAGCAGTACAGCTGGCAACAGAATTTGTGGCTGGATGGAAGCTGGAATCAAATGCATTCCTCCCCTTCCATTAGAACTCTCATTCTGGGAAGGAGGCTGTAGAAGGCAGTAGCCCCCTACACTTATTGTACTAAACTATATAATACAGAATCCTCCTTCCCAATCTAGCCTAACCCCGGTAGTATACCGGAAAAAACTACAGTATATGACAATACAGTAGCCAGTATTCCTGCAAGTATAACAATACAGCAGTTAGAAAACTACAGTATATAATAATACAGTAGTATAAATCTTTCCAACATACTCTGTGTATCCTTTCACAGTCTATTGTTGAGACCGAATAAAATGTTGAGGTGAAGTATTCCTTCAACATCCTGATGAATCCTAGATCATCGAGGCACTGATTATTACCGTTCAGTATTAATATTCTGCAAGTGGAGGAGTTAGTGTAAATATTCACTGACTCCGGCTCTACGTACGGGAGTTATTTCACTCTGCATTTTCCCTAATAGGGAAATAAAAAATATTAATATTGACGAAGGTCACATCAATTACCTGGAGAGGAAACACAGATATGTGTCTTTCCTATTTCTTTTCTAGCTTACTATCCTAAGCTATTAAAAATAATAGTAAGCAATACTATTGTTAAGCATGTGCATTTATATCAATGATATAAATAACCCTATACTCATTTCACCCTTTCTTTCCTTACAGGAGAAGCCAAAGGTGAAGTGTGCAGTCGTGTTCTGCAACCACAAGAGTAAGGACTTTTGTGGGCATATGATGTGCAGGTCTCATGCCCCCTGCTCCATCATAACTGAAACCCTGAGGTATTGGGACCCGAAGGGTTGCGCCATCTGCTCGGCTCTGATAACCGAGGGATTTGGTGAAGATATCCCTGAGACTACAGATTCAAGGGATACAGCAAGAGAAACTCTTCGGAGGTGGGTAAGAGGGTTCCAAAAGAACTCTCCGGGACCTTACTTACCTAATGAAACTATGAGGTGCCTTCTGTTCCCTAGGGCCCAATCCGACGCGGTTGTGCCACAGGTACAGGTCAAGCCTCCCTTCATCCAGCTGACGGTGGATGCTGACATCAACAAGGCACTCGAAGGCATGGACATCCATCAGGAACGGATGTCGGAGGTGTCTACCGACATCGAAAAGGACCTTCTACAAGAAGACCCTGAAGGAGAGGTGGTTCAACCACCTACGGAGGAAGAAGGATCCGTGTCTACGGTAACTGAAGACCCTCAGTTTTCTGTGACGGCATACCAACCTGTACCGTCAACCTCTTCAGCCCCGACTCCCCATCCTGATCCGCTGATAGCCAGGAGCGAACCGCTCCTAGAGTCAAATCAACAGATGATGGCAGGGTTTCGAAAGGAACAACAGGAAATTAAGCAAGATCTCAAATAGACGAAGAAGGAGGTAAGAGAAGTGGAATGTCCGGGCGTTCTCAGAGGCTTTACTAAGCCTCTTAAGGTCTCTGACTTACCTCAATGCTCCGAAACCAACCTTGGAGGTACACGGAGCATATGCCCATGATGGATGGGAAGCTTTATATCTCCGAGAAGTTGGGGGCCAAACCCCTTTATCATCTCCAATTCTGGTCTAACCTGTCGGCATACCCAGTTTGTTACCTGAGACTGCGGGATGAACCACCATCTCGTGAGGAGACGGAACCAAAAGAAGTCATTGTCTTCGAGCATGACAAGACACAGGCTCTCTTGTCCAAGACCCTAAAGGGAGCTGGTTACGCTAACTCCAAAGTTTCAGCTTTGAGCAAGAGGCATCCTACCTTCATTGCTCCCTCCTCCAGAGCTTTCCCCTTTTCGGTGAAAGCTCTTGACTGTGTGATAAAAGCAGTCGATGCAGGCAAACCATGCCCAGTGCTAGAGAAATGCAGACCATTATCTCTAGCCCTGTCTACCTGCGAGAAGGAGTGGAACGAGGTTCATCTAACCTTCTCCGTCTCTAAACTGGATCCGGAGGTAGTAGGTCAGCAGTTCAATGAGAACCTTCCAAAACTGCCAGAGCATCTTTCGAGAAGGGAACAGGAGACAAAAGAGAGACTAGCCGCTTCTTTGTCGCTTCAGAACTGCATGGAAATGTGTGCAGGCCTTTCCAATACCCCAGACATATACATGGTCTTAGCCAAGACTCACATGGCTACCCTTGTTAAGGATTTATATGCCTTCATAAAGTCCAGGAGGGCCTGTAGAGAGCATGTGTTTGCCGCAACAATGATCAAACATGAGCCCAGGAAGCTGATCACTTCATGTATCTGGGGCAAGGACCTCTTCCCACAAGATATGGTTCAGGGGGTCATTGCCAAAGCCGCCAGGGAGAATAGGAACCTTCTCCAGAAATGGGGCATGTCTTCCAAGAGGAAATCATCCTCAGACGCTGGTCCCCAACCTAAAAACAGGAAGACAAAGAAACCACGTAGGCCTGCACAACCTCCAACTATGACCATGACCACAGTGCCCCAAATGGTAGCTCAGCCGCAAACCACCTTTCAGATGGTGCCCCAGCAGCTAGTAGCTCAATCGCCTGTGTTTAATCCAGGCTTTGAGAGGCATACAACTACCTTTCGCCCCAAAGGTAGAGGCTCAAAAAGAGGCTCTTCAAGAAACCCCTCAAGGGGTAGAGGAGGACGTGGTCACGTTAGTAAATCCTCAGGAACATCTCAGGAATGAGATGCTCCAGGTAGGAGGGAGACTCCTTCACTTTCGGAATCGTTGGACCTTCGATCCCTGGGCCCACAGCCTAATCAAGAATGGACTCGGTTGGAAATGGAACAAAATTCCACCACCTTTTCCTCAATTCTTCCAACACTCCACCCCCTTATTAGAAGAATATACCTCAGAACTCTTGAACAAAAAGGTAATAAGGAAAATGAAGTACATCAAATTCCAGGGAAGACTGTTTGTGTTCCCAAGAAGGACTCGGACAAACTCGGAGTCATTCTAGACTAGTCTCCACTCAACATCGAGAACAAGTTCCGGAAGCTTACCTTTCAACACATAAGGACCCTTCTACCAAAAGGGGCGTACACAGTCTCAATAGACCTGGCAGATGCTTACTGGCACCTACCAGTCAATAGCTCCAAGGTTATTCACGAAACTTGCGGATACAATCATCCAACAACTACACTTAGAAGGAATTCAGGTAGTAGTATACCTGGACGATTGGCTGGTGTGGGTAGCATCCAAGACAGCCTGTCTACAAGCAGCCATAAAGGTGATCCAGTTCCTAGAACACCTAGGCTCCAAGATCAAACCGCAAGAAGTCTTACCTTTCTCCAGCTCAAGAGTTTCAATGGTTAGGAATCCATTGGAACTTGCAGTCACACCGTCTCTCCATTCCACCGAAAAGAAGGAGAGAGATAGCAGGATCTGTTAAGAGACTACTGAAACTCGAGAAGATTTCAAGACGCCAACAGGAAAGAGTACTGGGCTCTCTCCAGTTCGCAGCAGTGACAGACCCAGAGCTAAAAGCACAATTAAAGGATGCGTCAGGAGTCTGGAAAAGATACGCATCAAACGCTCGAAGAAATCAACAAAGGTTGACACCGACCCGATTGCGAACGCTTCTAAGGCCGTGGTCAACGGTCAAGAGCCTAACAAGAAAAATTCCCTTACAACCACCTCAACCATCAGTGGTAATTTACACAGATGCCTCCCTGGAAGGATGGGGAGGCCACTCCCAACAAGGTAAAGTGCAGGGGAATTGGTCGCACCAGTTCAAACCTTTCCACATCAACATCCTGGAAGCTATGGCAGTCTTCCTAACGTTGAAGACACTATCCCCTCGCAGATCAGTCCACATCAGACTGTTCTTGAACAGCGAGGTGATAGTGAAATGTCTAAACCGACAAGGCTCGAGATCACCTCACGTCAATCACGTGATGCTAGCCATCTTCCGCCTGGCAAGGAAGTAGAGATGGCACTTATCAGCAGTTCACCTGCAAGGGGTCCACAATGTGACGGCGGATGCTCTATCCAGGTGAAAGCTGATAGAGACAGAATGGTCCCTGGACACACTCATTCTCCTTCACCTTGGAAAAAGTCACAGAACTGCAGATCGACCTCTTCGCAACGAGCGACAACAAGAAACTACCTTGATATGTAGCCCCTTTCGAGGACCCTCAGGCAGAAGCGATAGATGCTATGTCTCTCGATTGGAACAGATGGAATCAAATCTATCTGTTCCCACCAACCAATGTCCTGCTGAAGGTCCTCAACAAGTTAAGATCCTTCAGAGGAATAGCAGCAGTAGTGGCCCCCAAATGGCCCAGGAGCAATTGGTTCCCTCTAGTTTTAGAATTGAAACTGAAGCTGTTCCCTCTACCGAATCCAGTTCTATTGCAACTGGTTCAGAAGTCGACTGTCTACACTTCATACTTGAGAATCAACAACCTACATCTCATGATTTTCTCGCCTTAGCAGCCAAGAAAAGGTTTGGGATCTCGAAAGACAACATCGACTTTATAGAATATAAGTCAAAGTCAACTAGAAGACAATATGAATTGTCTTGGAAGAAGTGGGTTTCCTTCGTGAAGACAAAGAAACTAACAGGAATTTCAATAGATTTCTGCCTCTCCTTCTTCATCTACCTACATGAACAAGGACTGGCATCCACCACAATAACTGCGTGTAAGTCAGCTTTGACAAGACCTCTTCTTTACGCCTTTCAGGTGGTCGTTTAGTGAAATCTTCAATAAGATACCGAAATCATGCGCTAGACTTAAACCAGCAACCCCTCCAAAGCCCATATCATGGTCATTGAACAAAGTCTTGCACTAAGCTTCGAACAGGAACAATGAGGATTGCACCCTAAAGGATCTAACACAGAAAGTGATATTTCTATTCGCTATAGCCTCAGGGGCTAGAGTTAGTGAAATAGTGGCCTTATCCAGAAATGAAGGTCATATTTAGTTCACAGAAGAGGGAGAACTAAACCTTTTCCCTGATCCTACTTTTCTCGCCAAAAACGAGCTACCCACCAAAAGGTGGGGTCCTTGGAGAATCTGCCCTCTGAAGGAAGATGTCTCTATGTCCAGTAGAGTGTCTTAAGGTCTATCTTCGAAGAACTTCAGACTTCAAGGAGGGACAGCTCTTCCGAGGCAAAACCTCAGGATCAAACCTATCCCTAAAACAACTGAGGGCAAAACTCACCTACTTTATTCGCAGAGCGGATCCTGACAGTACACCCGCAGGTCACGATCTAAGAAAAATTGCTTCTCCGTTGAACTTCTTTCAACACATGGACTTTGATAGGCTCCGCTCATATACGGGTTGGAAATCATCCCGAGTCTTCTATAAACATTATGCGAAGCAAGTGCACGAGATAAAACACTTTTTGGGCTCAAGCCATGTCGTCCTGATGGAAGCTTCCTATAGACAGCTTTCCAAGGGATATTTGGCTACAGTGATACTCCCAGAGAATTGACCATAGGTCTCCAGAATTCTAACTCCTGGCGCGAGTATCCTTAAAATTTCTCTTAAGGATATCGCATAGTATCAGGGGACGTATATCTTGATACGACACATGGCAATCTTCACCCTGAATAGCGTTTTCGCTTCGAGGGGGAAGAGTGGCGAAATTGAAGGGGAGCTGTTATCAAGGTTACCCTTCCTCCCCTACTATTATGGGGCTCCAAGATGGCGCTCATTCCTATTTTGGTAGCGATTTTGCACAGTGTTCTCCCTGTTCATCTAGCGTTCTAGATTGTTTCTTTTGAGGATTTATCATGCATTCTCCAGCATCTTCTACCTCCGGAAAGTTGAGTATTTAATCTTTACAGTATATAATTTTTTAGCTCCTGCATCACAATGAAATTAGTATAATTTGATGTATTTTATGGAGCGTGGACGGTCACCGGAGGCGCCATTTTGGGCGCTGTCGTTCTTCATGCATGCTTTATTTAGTCAGCAGAACGACATTCCCGGTATTTAGCTTTAATGAATTACTGTATAGCTATTTAGGCAAAAATTATACTAGTGAAGATATGATCATGCATACAATTTTCCTCTTCATAAATGTGTCGATCGTATACGTTAGAGTCTCGGAGATATAGGTAGCCGAGATCTCGCCCTGCGCTAGGCTAACCTAGCCTATGCGCTCTAGTATACTTTCATACATTATCCCCGTTTACCCTCGTGTATCGTCTTATCAATTCAACAGGAGATAGTATATCTCCTAGAATTATCTATTTAACTCGATACTCGTCTCCTTCAGAGATTTAAGGGTAATCTCTCCTCCCCTCTAAGTGCTGCCATAGGCGACAACCCTATCTTAGTCTTGCCATAGAGTAGTACCCTCCGGCTTGACTAGGCTAGTGTTTTCTGTCTCCCCCCCCCCTTGCTGATGAGTCTCCCAGCTTGGGTTTACGACAGTAACTCAGAGTATTCAGTTTTTATGCCGACGGCTTGGCTGCCGAGTGAGTAGTCACTCCCCTGCCGGCTTACAGTTGTCGGCATAGGAAGCCTAGCTTCTCTAGCCCGCACCTGATGTGGTAGTATAATGCCGCCACCTTCTCCCTTGCGGTCTAGAAAACAAGGCTTGTTTCGGCAGACCCTAGGCTGAAGAATAGACATTCTTCTGCCGCCTAGGTTGGCGCCGATATTGAAACGAAGTTTCACCCTTGTTTTGAAATGGCGGCAATCCTGCCGCCTTCTCCTAACACAACATACAAGACCCTTTCCCTGCCCCTCTCTGTCCTTTAGCGATAGCCTAACCATCACATATCTGTGGCCGTCGTCCTACAATCTCCCTGGTTGCCGGGTAGATCGTGGCGCCAGCCGGGCTCCTACTTAGGCAGCCTGATAGCCGCTCTGACTTTCCCCTACGGACGCAAGGCTCCGGGAACGGTTGTGCCGGCTGTGACGGCTACCGGTGGGAGACCCTTTTATCTTTGAGTGTTCTCCAGTCCTCCCTTGGACTGCCATCCACATCCCTGGAACCGGCAGCGACCGGCAACAGATCTTGTGGCTAGATAGAAGCTTCAATGATTCATTCTCTCCTTCCATTTGAACCCTCATTCTGGAGGAAGCCAGTCGGAATAATATACCTACACCCTTATTTAGTGTACAAAATTACATTAATAAGGCAGCCCTTCACTCCATGCTTTCTCTCTTTCTGCCAGCTAGTGCCCACTATAAGGGTAAGGGAGATGTGCGTGAGTGTTGTAATTCAAGGGGTATTAGTTTGTTGAGTGTGGTGGGAAAAGTGTATGGTAGAGTACTGATTAACCCTTTTACCCCCAATGGACGTACTGGTACGTTTCACAAGACTCATCCCTTTACCCCCATGGACGTACTGGTACGTCCTTGCAAAAAACTGCTATTTACATTTTTTTTGCATATTTTTGATAACTTTATGAGAAACTTCAGGCATTTTCCAAAAGAATGAGACCAACCTGACCTCTCTATGACAAAAATTAAGCCTGTTAGAGCAATTTAAAAAATATATATTGCAAAATGTGCTAAAAAAAAAAATGCACTGGGGTTAAGGGTTGGAAAGTTCCAAATAGCCTGGGGGTAAAAGGGTTAATAGGATTAAGGATAAAACAGAGAATGCAATCTTAGAAGTACAGGGTGGTTTTAGAAGAGGTAGGGGTTGTGTGAATCAGATTTTCACAGTTAGGCAGATATGCGAGAAATATTTAGCAAAAGGTAAGGTGGTGTATGTTGCGTTTGTGGATCTGGAGAAAGCGTATGATAGAGTTGATAGGGAAGCAATGTGGAATGTGATGAGGTTATATGAAGTTGGTGGAAGGTTGTTGCAAGCAGTGAAAAGTTTCTACAAAGGTAGTAAAGCATGTGTGGGGATAGGAAATGAAGTGAGCAATTGGTTTCCAGTGAGAGTGGGGCTGAGACAGGGATGTGTAATGTCGCACCACTGCTGGCCTTCTGTCTGAAAAGTTCGTCTGGCCAGGGATAAAAAAGGACGCCCGGGAATGGGCGAAGACATGCATCAACTGCCAATCAAGCAAAATCAGCCGTCACACCGAATCGGGGATACTGTAGGTGATTTTCCCCAACCGAAAAGACGTTTCGGTCACATACACATCGACGTCGTGGGACCGTTGCCGCCTTCGGGATCTGCTCGCTACCTGCTGACAATCATCGATCGCTCCACGAGGTGGTTGGAAGCATCACCGATGACCGAAGCTACGACCCAAGCATGCGCCGAAGCCCTTTTGTCAAGCTGGGTGAGCAGATTTGGCGTTCCTGACGACATCACGACAGACAGAGGCCCCGCTTTCCTGTCGGAGATATGGCTCGCTCTGGCAAACCTGATGAGAACGACTCTCCACAGCAGCACGGCATACAGCCCCGCAGCAAACGGCATGGTCGAACGAACTTATCACGCCCTCAAGGCGTCCCTGATGGCGAGCTGCACCGACGGGGACTGGAAATCACGACTTCCTTGGGTACTCCTCGGCCTTCGCACCGCCCCTCGCGCAGATGGGGAGCCATCGCCCGCCAAAAAGGTTTACGGAGAGGCGCTCGCAGTCCCCGGCGAATTTTTTCCCACATCAACCGACGACACGCAGCTGGATCATCTTAGGGACATCACCAGAAAGTTCAGGCCATGTCATAAAACTTACCAGGACAGAACTAAGCATTTCAAGCCAAAGAACCTGGATGACTGCGGGTACGTTTTTGTCCGTGTCGACGCTCATCGACAGCCGCTAACCAGACCTTATCAAGGCCCCTACCGAGTAATCAAGAAAACAACATAAGCCTTCCTTCTCGACGTGCATGGCCAAGAAGACTGGGTCTCAATAGACCGCGTGAAACCGGCGTTTCTCGAAGGGAGCGACACTGCCTCCGCGGGACCGGGCAGATCCAGAGTGCCACCTCAAAACAAGGCGCCCAATGAGAAGAAAAGCAACAAACGACGACGAGAGGTAGCGATCCATACGCCGACCGCCGACGCACCCCTCCATTCAAGAACAAGAGGAACCCTCCGACGCCCGAAACGATACGAAGATTAGTCTCATCAGCCCTCTACGCTGCCTGATGTCTTGGGGGGGGAGTACTTGTAAGGACATCACTCCCTCCGTCGTCCAGCAATTTCACCGAATTCTCTATTTTATTTAAATTCTCCTTTCGCCACACTGTGGCTAATTGTATATATTTATTCCGCTCCCTTAGAGCTACAATTTCATGTATTTATTATTTCATTACCTATTTCTATTGACTTGTAATTCAAGTATTTGTACGTGTGTAAAAACACACATATTTTGGCGGTTAGTTCAAGCCGAATTGGCGCCTGCGCGCATGCTACTTTTCCGTCCGCACCCTGTATTATATTCCCACATATGATTGAATAAACTGTCAGTTGTCGTTGGTGAAGCTTGTCTCACTGTCCTTACAAGACAAGTCGGCGAAGATGCTGGGATCTAATATTCTCATGTAACTACTGTATTATCATTTCCAGGTGAGTGATATGCTGAAACCACCAGACAATATTCAACAAACATATAAAAACAACCACTCTCCATCGAAGCCAAAAGCAAAGTGAGCTAACTAACAGGTGTGTGTGTGGGAGGGATAGCAAGATGAGCCCCCTACCTCCGCTAACTAGCGGGATGAGTAGTTAACCCTCGCTAAATTTTAATGGCTCGTTCTTTCAGGTTTGCCGGAAGTAACACCCCAATAAAAGTGTTGGTTTGTATTTCAGTTACAGAACACACACACACACACACACTATATATATATATATATATATATATATATATATATATATATATATATATATGTAAATATCACCCACGAAATGCATTTAATACCGAATTCTATCTTGGGAAATACATATCCACTTGGAATTCATTTTATGGTAACAGCTTCTGGCCGGGTGGTGATTCGAACCACCACCTGTACGGCTATATATATATATATATATATATATATATATATATATATATATATATATATAAATTATATATATATATATATATATATATATATAGCCCTATATATGCTTACGCAGACACACAATAACAAATCAAATTGACATCATCCTAGATAAGGAGACTTAACTGATATACCAATTTACAAACTTTTGTTCATGTCTTTGTTTTCATCTTATAACATTTATCGTTGATTTTTACTCTTAATAAATTATTTCTATCAAATGTGCATTATTACTTGGTTATTTTTTGAATCTGCACTGTTGCCAATTTTGGGCAGCCGCCTTCACTTTAACCGGCAATTAGCAAAATTTTACTATTATATTATATTTTTTTATCAAATACTAAATATACGGTAAAATAGGCATCTCGGAGGATCCATGCAGGACACAGGAAAAACGTCCTATATGTGAGACAATCCCAGCAAATACAGTTCGTCTGGTCACCCGGCTTAGTCGGCATGTCAATTAAAACTGAACGTGTAAAGGGGGCGGGGCTTTAGTCTTAGGGTAATCTAAGGATATTGTAATCTCAGGGGGTGTCCCCCACAGGCAAGTAAGGGTACGGTTCCTAGGTCAGGTTAGGCGTAGAACCTAAATTAGGTGGTGTTCTTAAGGTTGTTTCACTTTTAAAATGTGGTCTTTCAATGATAACTTGATGAAATTTTACACCCAGTCCCTCCCTACCAGCTACAAAGGCCCCAAAATTTTATCATCAGATCTAGATTAAGTCTACATTAAGAATTTAGCTTGATAATTGATGGTCAAGTTATGTTAGGCCTAAATTCTACAGGAATTGGCAAGCAGTCTTATCCAGCAAGATAACCAATAGGTTATTTTACAACGAAAAACGATCAGCATAGGCCTAGCCAACAGGGATATGGAACACTTGGAATCATTCATACCTTATTTGATTTCCTTCGAGCAGATGGGTATTTGACACCAAACTTAGTCCCAGGGAAAAGATCTTCACCTTTAATGCGATTCTTGTTTCCTAATGAGGCCAACAGGCCCTGGAGAGCCATTATACAAAATTCTTCACATCAGCTGGCAAGTGTCAAAATTGGACTGATCGAAATTTGTGCGACAGTGCAACTAAAAAGGATTGAGTCTTGTTCGTTGGCAAAATAATATTTACGAACAGTTCCTTAAAAATAAACCTAATTCAAATAATTATTTTTCTCTCATATGAATTTTTTTAAATATAATTAAACTCACATGTGTAAGTTTTCGGGATGTGTTGTCATTTTATATAGTTTTCGATTAAATATAAATATCTGTTGTATAAAGAACACCCCTGCACCGCGATATGGACCACAGGATAATGGCAATCAGATACACGAATATGATATGGCCACTTAATTAGGCCAGCTGAGAATAGACTACAGTACAGTATAAAAGGTGATGCTGTTTAATAACAACTATGTCAGCTTATAAACGAATACTTAAAGAAATAATGGAAGACCAAATAAGGGAACCATATGGGAATGCTGGGGAAATTTTTTTTAAAGAAATATGCAAAATATATGATATTGAACTTGAAAAGAAAGTATAAAAAGCAAGTCAATAAAAAATTACAAACGAAGTTAAAAGAACATATTACATTAGTACTGTGCACTTAACACTAATGAAGCTTGAATAGTAATAAAGACAAAGCTGTAGGCCTAATAGTAATGAAGACAGAGCCGAATATGATAGACTTAAAATAAAATTATAGAAACAGGAATTAAAATGATAAACTTATGAGCTATGCAGAGACAGATGATACACCAGAGCATTTTTTTAGCTGCAAAATAAGATTAAAAAAATTAGACGCTGTATCTTAGAATTAAGGAAATTAGAACTGTCAACCAAAGAAGTTGTTCCATATATTAAAGGCTACAGGCTATGGACGATAGAAATAAAAGTAAGAAAGTTGTTCTGTCTGTGTAGAAGGTAACTAATGACATTGAACTTCCTGCAGATTGCACCTACACATCTACAGTAGTAGTGCGCCCAGTCGCCCACAATAATAGTAGTGTATTGTGGAGTGAGCGATGAGGAGCCTGGAAGATCATCAAACTCTGAAATGGCTAGAAAATGTAACTGACATATGACAAAATCTGTGGCCAATCATACTTTTGACAAAAACATTGATAAATATGTTTGACAGTCTTTACTGCCGTATATTCCTTCGATTTCTATTAAAAAGATGAACGTGAAATTGAGTGGGGGAAAGAAAGTAGAGTGCGAACATAATACTTAGTATATTGCGTATGATAGATACGAACTTCTGGAAAGGAAGTTTCTAGTACTATGGAACCAGGATGTATCTTATAGAGTTAACATCACTAAGCTGAAAATGTTCTTGCTAATCAAGAATTTAAAAGATAAGAGCTTGTTTGGAAAAGTCGTCAGTGTATGATTTCCGTGAGATAGAGCTTAGGACAATGTCGAAAATGACGCTGGAAATATCCATAGGATCAATTAGGAGAAATCTAGAACCAAGTAACGGAGGATCATTTACAGTATTTTCTTATGAAATTTCTGCGACAAAACTCAGGTAAAGAATGTCAAGTATCATGTAGCCTTCTCATTTCCCACCGTTATACCTACATTAAGGGGTCGGTTGCCTGATGCCCCGTCTCCAGTGGCATCTATCAAAAGCATCCTCTTCCACCAAACCTCTTCTCTCCATATCATCCTTCATCTTATCTCGCCATCTAATTCTCTGCCTCCCTCTTGGCCTTATCTCCGTAAGCTGTCTTCACTTCCTCCACATTGTCCATCCGCAACACTTGTCCACACCATCTCAATCGTGACATTCCTATCATCTCTTTAATATTTACTATGCCTGCCATTCTCCGTATTTCATCATTTTCCAATCTTTCAGGCAGTGTCATTACCATAATCCACCTCAGCATTCTCATCTCTATTCTCTCAAGCTTTGCTTCCTCTTTAAGTCCATGTTTCTGATCCATACATTAACACTGGTCCTGCTACTGTGCTATAGATCTTGATTTTTACCTTGATTGGCATTTTCTTATCATATACCACTCATGCTACCTCACCCCACTTTCCCCATGTTGCTATCATCCTATTCTCAACTTCAGCCTCACATCCTCCCTCCTGATTTATAGTCTATGTCAAGTATCTAAACAGTTCCATCTGTTTTATAACTGCTCCTCTACTTTCGTGTATGGGTATCCGGTCCCTACCTTCCTTCCTGCTCAGTCTTATCAACATTTACCCTCAAGCTACCCCTGTCCATAGAAAGCATATGTATTGGTAGTCATTTAAGCTATCTTTGCCTTTTCAAAGTGATTTACCCATATTTCAGATATCATTGATATGTCAATACATCACTCATTTATCAATTATCTAATTTGAATTGGTTTATTACCAACAGATTGAATATATACAAAGCCGTTATTTATGACGTCCTAATTGGTATCCATGACATTTTCTACTAGTCTCATCAATAGCAAATCTAAATCTTTACAATTTCTTGAATTCACCACATGATCATTTTGTTTTTACAACTTGGTGCAATTTATACAAAGGCTACTTGGGAGTTACTTTCCTTTGTTATTATTTCCTGGATATTTCCCACTCGCTTTTCATAGTCTTGAACTTGAAATCTTTTTCAAAATGTCCATACCTTTGACAGTAGAAGCAGGTGCTTGTGTGGTACCTATATCAAATATGCTATACAGTACGTGCCCAATCGCAACACAACTTTGTCTCCAGTATCATGAATAGCCTTTCGAATACTCATATACTTAGTAGTTTTCACAAGTCCTTAAGGTATTCATTCACGTTATTTATATTTTGATTGCGTGCCTTAGATATTTATGTTTGTATGATACTTTAAAATGTTCATACTTAAGTTTAATCTCGGTGGATGTTTCTAAGGTCTGATAACCTAACTGTGAAGTATTCGGTGATACAGAGGTCGCCACGTAAATTAAAATCGGTCCAAGAATGATGTTGTAACAGAGGCTTTAGTTGTTTTTCTCAAAAAGTTTCTATGATGGAAGTTTCTTGCATCTTAAAAGACTTAAAAATAAAACTCACAACGAAAGAGAGAACTGTTCATCCATGATCCCAATTATAATCACTAAGATGCTCCGAGATTTGGAGAGGAGTGGGAATAATGTTGAAAATTTTAAAACTGCAGTAGAGTTCTTTTATGATACATCAGTGGACTAAGCCATTTGATGAAGTGAAAATTTTTTATTGGGTCCTTCTTCTGAGTAATTCAATATGCTGGTTTCAGGTTCAGGAAGCAGTGAACTGTATTCAATGGATAAGACCTGATTTAGAAATAGATTATAATGAACTTTCTGACGAAATTACATGAGTGAAAATTTCTTGACAGATTCTTGGCGCAAGGTTAATTGGGTTCGCTATTCTTTACATGTGGAAAATTGGGTTCGTTATTCTTTACATATAAAAAATTGGGTTCCTTAATCTTGACATGGAAATGTTGGGTTTGCTAACCTTGACAAGATCCGGACAATGCACATGAAAGAAGAATTTAAAGTCTAAACTGACCACAATAGGTTGCCCAAACTGATGATAGCAAGGTGTTAGTCATATCTGATTTCAAGATAGAATGGGACAAAAAGTAAAGATTGAGAATTTCATTATTAATTTATGTATGGCAAATGTAAAATAAGCTTAAATGCAACATTAGGAATAAGCTTGGAAGCTTTGCACCTATATATATAAGCTGATAGAGTGGCCGCAAACTTATTTTGTGAAGTGAGCAATTAGGAACCAGGAACCAGGTGTGGCCACCACCGAAGACTGACTGACGTAGTATACAGTACAACACCGCGAAAGGTCACACTATTGTGCATCAAGAATGTCTAAGGAAATTCTGGCCATACGATGAATAATAATAAATTTTTCATGTTGAATAATTGCAAGAATTCAAATATATCGCATACGTTATTTTATGCTCTTAATTTTCACTTAAGTCTATCGAATACGCAAATTGCCATCTACATAGTAGTCTAGTTTTAGGTAGACCATATAACGCTTATGATTAGCTTAGAAATGTTATAAGATACAAAAGGCAATTATTTCAGAGTAGTCAATCATATAAATACATTTATTTTACAAAGATCAAATAATTACAGCAAGTTCCCATATTCCGCTAACATTGTACTGTCACTTAGGCGTTGTGTATACGTGTAACAGGGTGGTACCGGCTCACCGTCTGACTGTCACTTTGCCAAGGTGTCATATTTTCTCCAGTTTTAAGGGTGTGGTCGTCACTAGCTTTCTAGAACCGACGTTCGAAACTACAGTATTTGAGGTAAGAAGTGGAAATGAGTTGTTTATATTAGATGACATTCGTAAGTATTTTAAATATAAATGAATTAAACCGATAAGGATTGATCTTTGCCTTGAATGGTGGACGGACTCGAGTGCTCTTGTTGCTAGGCTAGACTGTAGATACCGTCACGTAAGTTTTATTAGCTTTAAAATCTACTTCATAAACTTTATAGTATTATATGAGAACATCAGTCCATATAATTTTCCATTATTAGAAGAGAATGCTCATTACATTTTACCGCATAGTATGTCAATATTTATATTTTTCATGTATTACTTTCAAGGCTTTGTCAAGCGTTTAGACTTGGCACAATAATGGCTAAAGTTCTAGGAGTTTTCGTTTGGGGGAAATTATTACATCAGACTAGCATAGATTGATTTTGGTTGTCTGCAGAACGGCACCTACTTTTGACCTTAAATTAGACAGGATACGGTATTTGCGCTGAAATTAAATTCTATGGGGAGTGATTTTTATTATGATAGTTTTTTTTTTTTCGAAAATATTAACAACGAAAGTGCTGAGTGGAATTCTAATTAAATATTACTAAGGTAAGGACGGGTAAAATTTCGGTAGGGTCCCTCTTAGCCATTACCACGATAGCAAGAAACATTAGATGTTGGGAGAGGGTGTATGTACAATAGCGGCCACCTTTATGTATTATTATGTCTAACTTAGAATACGGCAGGGTAAGGGGGTCACAGTTGGCGTTAGCCCCCCCCCTCCCCAACATTAGGTAAGTAGGTAAGGACACGGCTTATAGGTTAGTTTAGGGGAGAAAGCTTACGTTAATTGATGTCCATTTTTAATGAATGTCTGAGGAACTGGCCGTTGATATACAAAGGCTCCTGTTGGTAATATTTCGATAGTCGTTAATGGTTTTTGCTGCGCTGTGCTTGCTTTCTATGTATGAATGCTAGTGTTGGCACACCAAAAAAGATTCATTGGCATAGTCTTAGTCTAAAAGTGTAATTGGGGAGGGTAATCTAATTTCACAATATCCATTTCGGATGTAGAAAGGAGGGTAAATGGTGTATCCGTAGGCATTTTGAGCCATTCTAATGCTTTTAACTGGAGGTAAAATCATTGTTTTTAAGTTATGGTACTCTCAGCGCTAAAAAAAAGTGCTAAGCTCTAATACAGATTGTTACTAATATTGTAAAATCACGTGAAATGCACATGTGATTGTCCCATCATTGCACACACTAAATGCCACAATTATTGTATATTGTGCAGCCTAATTATCGTCCCCAAACTGATGTCTGTTTGCTACAAAATAACCATATAAGAAATCAGATTTGGCAATTAAAAAAAAAAAAAAGAATTAAAAAAATTAATTTTGTATATAACTGTCTCATCATTGAATGCACTAAGCTCCACAATTATTATATTATGTGTTTTGTCCCCTAACCTTCTGTAATATTCCTAAACGACACCCATCTTCGCCATTAACATAAGTCGATATTGCTAAAATCACCAGAAAATGCAAAATTTTAGTGACTGTCCCTACATTCTACACAGTAAACCAAACATTGTTACTTTGTGGACAAACTAAGTATTTACCCCCAGTAAATCCATCTACATTTGACCACTAATTCATGATAAATATTTACTCTAGTCCAATATTTCTAATGAAGAAAATAAGTGTTCCTGATGTATTTATGGATACTCTGAACAGTTTTGATGCAAATAATTGGGATAAACACGTTTTTCAAATTTTAGAATACCAAAAGTTATGACTGAAAAACCACATTTTCAAAGGGAATCAAAAGAGAACACTACCTAACCTAAGGTTCCCACTCCAATCTAACCTAGAAGCTGTATCTTTGCCTACTTATATGCATGGGAAGGGGGTCACTAATACCCCTTCCTTAGACTACCGTATCCTTAGCTTACCTTAAGACTGAGTCTCAACCCTGTGTTTGCTTCGCCCCTTGCTATGTAACCCCCCGAAATCATATTTCGTAAATTATAAAAACGGCTTCATAATATTGTATTTCAGTTCAAAATAAACATTTTCCCCATAAAGAAAATCAAATAATAAGAAAGTTGCGCCTATCCCAATCAACTACATTCACCCCTTGAGTACTGCACTGTGTAATGTTATGATGGATTACTGTTTTACCAGACACCCAAACCATATATTTTTTACCAAATATGAATTTATCTTGCCATGGTAAGTGCGATTCTTTAATTTCTCACGATATATACTGTATGAACTATATATTTTTATGAATAGAACTTACAGTACCTGGCAGTTATATATACATAGCTGTTTATCTCTATTTCGGCAGAATTTTTCTAAACTAGGCAACCGCCTTGTGGTGGTTGGGTGGTAACACCCGTTAAAGGGTGGTAGGAGGAATCATTCCCGTTTTCTGTTCTTCAGTTCATCTCTGCGGGCGGATCGACAACACGTTGGTCCGTCATTAAGAGTTTTTCTTCGCTTTCCCTGCTCAGTGTACCAGTCTGCTTTTTGGTGAAGTACTCTGATTTGGGGTTTTGGCGATCGTGTTTTTTTGTATTCTCTTTGCTTTTTTGCTATTTTCATTATGAGTGAAAAGAGTCATTACCGTATCTGTGCGAATGAGGAATGTAAGGTGAGACTACCGAAAATGGCGGTAGACCCTCACACCGTTTGTTCTAATTGTAGGGGTTTCGTTTGTGCCCTTGATGTTAGATGCGGGGAATGCAAAGTTTTGGATGAAAAAGATTGATTGGTTATGAAGCGCTATGTGCGTAAACTAGAGCTCGATAGAGTTAGGAGAGCTTCTAGGTCAAGGTGTAAGTCTAAGTCTGTTAGTGGTAAGGAAGACAAACTTAGTGTAGATTTATCTATTGAACCTATAATTGATTCCCCTTTGGAAGTTGATCCTTCCCTTGGGTTAGTAACTCCTGCTCCTCCTACAGGTTCCGTATCTACGGATGACCCTCGGTACGCTAGCCTGGCGGCCGAGTTGAAGGCCATTAAAGAACAACTGGAGGCCTTTAAAGGTAAGGAAAGTGAAAGTGCTTGTGTTAGTGCAGTGGAGGTGGCGACTGACCGAACCTGTCATTACCCTAGGCCTAGACCTCGACCTCTACCAAGCTCCCAGGACCAAGGGAGAAGGTACGTCGATGACCGAAAGGGGGTGAGAGGTACGTACCCTCGGTCAGCCGTCGCCTCAGACAGTCCTGTTGTCGATTCCCAGGCTGCTCTTGACCGTCACGGGAAAGACGTGTCGGATTTGTTGTTTTCTTCTCCGAATTCGTCCAGACGTAAATGGAAGTTTGAAGCTTCAAGACCTACTAAGAGGAGATGGAACCGCGACGAACGGTCTCGTTCTTTCTCTCCCGGTTCTAGCAGTTATGAACCTTGTCCGTCGGAGGATGATTTCGACTCCGTGCCTGTGAAAAGGGCGAAGTCTACTGCTGAATATCCCCCCCCTTCTACGAGTGTTATTCATCAGCCCTCCCCTTCGGGGCCGCAAGACTCAGCTGATGTTGCTAAATCCTTTATGTCTGTCATGCAGGAACAACTTTTGAGGTTAGTGCAAGCCTTTAGCCGCCCTCACGCCCAGTCTGACTGACGTAAAGACGACTCGTTACCGATTAAGAAGTCTGCTTCTAAGAGAGAACGGAGTTCTTCTTTAAAGAAAACTTCTCCCTCTCTACGCCAGGATGAGGAATTTGTGCTTTCGCCAGGCGATACTTCTTCTCGATACCAGGACGATACAGTTTCTCGTTCTCGATACCGAGACGATACTTTATCGAACGATGCTGCTTCTCGTTCTCGATGCCAAGACGATATCTCCTCTCTTTCACGATACCAGCACGATACCTCCTCTCGTTCGCTTCGCCACGACGATACCTCCTCTCGTTCGCTTCGCCACGACGATACCTCCTCTCGTTCGCTTCGCCACGACGATACCTCCTCTCGTTCGCTTCGCCACGACGATACCTCCTCTCGTTCGCTTCGCCACGACGATACCTCCTCTCGTTCGCTTCGCCACGACGATACCTCCTCTCGTTCGCTTCGCCACGACGATACCTCCTCTCGTTCGCTTCGCCACGACGATACCTCCTCTCGTTCGCTTCGCCACGACGATACCTCCTCTCGTTCGCTTCGCCACGACGATACCTCCTCTCGTTCGCTTCGCCACGACGATACCTCCTCTCGTTCACGACGCCACGACGATACCGCCTCTCGTTCACGACGCCAGGACGATACCGCCTCTCGTTCTCGCCGCCAGGACGATACCGCCTCTCACTCGACATCAGAACGACTCTGCCTCTCGTTCTCGGTGCCAGGGCGATTCCACCCTGCCTCTTCGGGACGATACTGCCTCTTGTTCCAAGGATTCGTCTAGCGCTGGACTCCAGGATGCAACCCGTCTTTTGCAGGATGATGCCTTTGATTTGCCCTTGTCGGGTTCTAAGGATCCTTCTTCTCGTTCGAAGGATATTGCAGATGTGGATCAGAAACTCGAGGATGTTTCTGATGACGATGATAATCCTACCGACGCTGCGGGAGATTACAAAGTTCTCTCTCGCTCCCTTCTTGAACTTTTTGGAGAGGAATTCCAACCTGCTGCCCCTCAATCTCCTCAGTCCCAATTTAACAGAAAGAAGGCCAAGAAACAGTCGGCCTTCATCAAGATGAAACTGTCTATCTCCGCAAAGAAGGCTCTCACGAAGATTGATGACTGGATGAAGGAGCGGAGACAAGCGGTTAAGACATCCTTCTTGTTTCCACCAGCTCGTCTTGCTTCAAAAGCGGGTATGTGGTATGCGACTGGGGAACCTTTGGGTCTGGGAGTGCCTTCCTCCTTCAAGGGTGACTTCTCTGGTTTAGTGGACAGCCCTAGAAGGCATGCTCTCAACTCGGCCAAGGTCATGTGGTCGATGTCGGAGCTTGATCATCTCGTCAAAGGTATCTTTAGAGCCTTTGAGGTTTTTAGTTTTCTAGACTGGTCGCTTGGGACTCTCGCAAGGAAAACTGACCAGATGGAAGGATCTAGGGACCTTACCAGTATTATGTCCTGTATGGATAAAGCCCTCAGAGATGGGGCGAATGAGTTGGCGGCTCTGTTCTCAGCTGGGGTCCTAAAGAAGAGAGCTCTGCTTTGCTCTTTTGCTTCTAGGTCTGTTACCACTGCACAAAAGTCTGAGCTTCTTTACGCCCCCCTCTCTCAACATCTTTTTCCCGAGTCCCTGGTTAATGACATTACGCTTTCTCTGGCCCAAAAAGCCACCCAAGACCTTTTATCTCGTTCTGCTCGTAAGCCCTTGGCAGCCCCTCCTTCTTCGAAACGGGAGGAAAGGAGATTCCAGCAGCCCTTTCGCGGCAGGACTACTTCAAGACCAGATTTTAGAGGGAGAAGGCAAGAATCAGGACCAAGATCTACCAGGGGTTCTTTCAGATCTCGCTCCAGAAAATGAAGTTCGTCTCCTCCAGACAGTAGGCGCAAGACTGTCAGGTTTTTTGCAGTCTTGGAAGAGGAGAGGGACGGACACCTGGTCCCTCTCAGTCATCAAGGAAGGATACAAGATCCCCTTTCTGAAAAAACCTCCTCTCGCAGATGCTCCACTGGCTTTAGTAGCCCGGTACTCAGATCCGGGGAAACAGAAGGCCCCAATAGACCTTGTCGACCAAATGCTAGACAAGGGAGCGATAGAACTGGTTCGGGATCTATCCTTCCCAGGCTTTTAAAATAGCCTGTTTCTGGTCCCCAAGAACTCGGGCGAATGGAGACCCATCCTGGATGTCAGCTCTCTCAACGTCTTTGTGGAGAAGACAAAGTTCTCCATGGAGACGACTCAGTCGGTGCTGGCGTCAGTACGTCCAGGGGACTGGATGGTGTCCCTCGACTTGCAGGACGCATATTTCCATGTTCCCATCCATCCGACTTCAAGGAAGTACCTGAGATTTGTAATGCAGGGCAAGTGCTTCCAATTCAGAGCTCTTTGCTTTGGTCTCAGCACGGCTCCTCAAGTCTTCACCAGGATAATGGCGAATGTGTCAGGTTGGCTGCATCAGGAGGGGATAAGGATATCCTTCTATCTGGACGATTGGCTGATTTGTTCACGATCGAGGGAGAAATGTCTGGAGGATTTACGGAAGACTTTTATGATGGCTCAAGACCTAGGCCTGGTCATCAACAGGGAGAAGTCTCGGATCAGGCCGAATCAGACTATTCTCTATTTGGGGATAGTTCTGAATTCAGTTCTTTTTCGGGCTTCTCCCTCTCAGGAAAGACAGACCAAGTGTCTCGTAAAAGTCAGAACTTTCCTGGACAAGAAGAGATGCACAGCGAAGGAGTGGATGAGTTTGCTGGGGACTCTATCCTCCCTCGAACAGTTTGTCTCTCTGGGGGAGACTCCACCTAAGGCCTCTTCAGCACTTTCTTTCGAAGACGTGGAACAGAAAGATGCAGGAAGACTCCTTTTCCTTCCCCATTCCAACAGAAGTCAAGAATCTTCTGAAGTGGTGGCTGGACCCAACCTTGTTAGGGGAAGGGATCTCCTTACACAAGAAGAACCCAGACCTAGTGTTGTTTTCAGACGCATCAGAGTCAGGCTGGGGGGCAACACTAGGAAGCAAGGAGGTCTCAGGCTATTGGGAAGGAATTCAGCTGGGAGGGCACATCAACAACAAGGAGCTGATGGCCATTTTTCTGGGGCTAAAGGCCTTCAAGGACTTGGTGTCTGGGAAGATTGTGGAGGTAAACTCAGACAACAGCACAGCTCTTGCTTACATCAGGAAGCAAGGAGGGACTCACTCTCTGTCTCTGTTCGAGACAGCAAGAGAGCTCCTTCTTTGGGCGAAGGAAAACAGGATAAACCTGCTGACGAGGTTTGTTCAGGGACAGAAGAATGTGAGGGCGGACATGCTCAGCGGGAAAGGGCAGGTCCTTCCCACAGAATGGACCCTCAACCAACAGGTCTGTCAGAGTCTCTGGAGGCTGTGGGGGAGACCCCTCATCGATCTGTTCGCCTCCAACTTATCCAAGAGGATCACCATCTATTGCTCCCTAGTTCGACTAGGAGGCAATAGCAGTAGACGCCTTTTTGATGGATTGGACGGGGATGGACACTTATGCTTTTCCCCCGTTCAAGATCATCAATCTGTTAGTCAGGAAATTCGCTCTCCTCGATTCGGGACGGATGATCCTGATAGCTCCGTTCTGGCCGATGAGGGAATGGTTCACGGAGGTGGTGGACTTGTTGATGGACTTTCCAAGAAGCCTCCCTGCAAGTCCAAATCTGCTCAGACAACCCCACTTCGAGAGATATCATCAAAACCCCCTCGCTCTCAATCTGACTGCCTTCAGACTATCGAGAAGCTCGTCAGATCGAGAGGCTTTTCAGCGCAAGCTGCGAAAGCTATCGCCAGAGCGAGGAGGGTCTCTTCACAGAGGGTCTACCAGTCCAAGTGGGAGACTTTTAGAGCTTGGTGTAGGAAGCACAAGATTTCCTCATCCACTACCTCTGTGAGCCAGATTGCGGATTTCTTGTTGTACCTCAGACAGGACGCTAAGCTAGCTGTGTCCACTATCAAGGGGTACAAAAGTATGCTCTCTTCCGTCTGTCGGCATAGAGGCTTGGACTTGTCCCGCGATAAGGACTTACATGACCTCTTGAAGTCTTTTGAGACGACCAAGCAGACCCAGTTAAAGCCCCCTTCTTGGAACCTTGATGTGGTTCTTAAATTTCTGTGCACCAAGAGATTTGAGCCCATCTCACAGGCTCCCCTTAGGGAGGTTACCAAGAAGACCCTCTTTCTTTTGGCCTTAGCAATAGCTAAAAGAGTTAGTGAAGTCCATGCAATTGAAAAACAGGTAGGCTTCAATCTGAATGGGGCAGTTTGTGCCTTAAGATTAGACTTTCTCGCTAAGAACGAGAACCCTTCTTAGCCCTGGCCGAGGACCTTTGAGGTTCCTAACCTGACCAACCTAGTGGGTCAAGAGCAAGAAAGGCTTCTCTGTCCAGTACGAGCCCTCAAGACCTACTTGTCTCGCACGAAAAGTGTGAGAGGCTCTTCTAGCTCCCTGTGGTGTTCTGTGAAAGATCCTCAGAAGCCCCTTTCCAAGAACGCTTTATCCTTTTTCCTGAGGGAAGTGATAAGAGAAGCGCATCTCTTGTGTGAGGAGGAACACTTCGGACTTTTAAAAGTGCAAGCTCACGAAGTGAGGGCCATTGCGACCTCGCTTGCTTACCGCAAGAACATGACGCTCCGTCAAATTATGGATGCGACATTCTGGAGGAGCAACTCTGTGTTCGCCTCTCATTACCTCAGAGAGGTGAGAGTGGATTATGAGAAATGTTATACCTTGGGCCCATACGTAGCTACGGCTTCTGTATTAGGCAAAGGAGTTACTACCTCCCCTCAACCTTAGTTTTGTTAACTTGTGCATAGGTTGGTGTTTTTTTATTGGTTGTCTGTGGACTTCGACTTGTGTACAGTCACCTCAGTCAAGTTAGATAATTTTTATCTACTTTGCAAATGTTAGGTGGTTGGTTTGGTAGGGGTGCAGTTTTTATTTTGGGCAATAGGTAGTCCTGAAGTCTAGTCAGATTGTTGGTCTCTCCCCGTTGACAGACTCGATTGAGTGTTTTCAGCTCTGCAGGTCACATCCTGGCTGATACTCCTAAGGGAAAGCGACTCAAGAGGCAGGAACCTTTGAAGTCAGCTACCTTAGCAGGTAAGGAATCAAGGTGTTTATTTATCCTACAGCTTTTTTGGTTGTTTCCCCAACGATGTTTACTGTCTATCACCCTCCTCCAAGTGTGTTAAATCAGCTATGTATATGTAACTGCCAGGTAAGCTCTATTCATAAAAATGGAGTTTTTATGATAAAACAAAGTTTTGTGAATACTTACCTGGCAGTTATATATACATTCGAAGGCCCACCCACCTCCCCTCAGGAGACAGGTCGGGCATAGATGAACTGAAGAACAGAAAACGGGAATGATTCCTCCTACCACCCTTTAACGGGTGTTACCACCCAACCACCACAAGGCGGTTGCCTCGTTTAGAAAAATTCTGCCGAAATAGAGATAAACTGCTATGTATATATAACTGCCAGGTAAGTATTCACAAAACTTTGATTTATCATAATAACTCCATTTTTCCAACAACAGTAGTTCTCATTTGTTCTGTTACCGAAATACAGTACAAACCACGCTATTTACATGAGGTATTACTTTTGGCGTAGCTGAAATGACGAGTCATTAGAATTTTAACGAGGGTTAATTACCCCCTCGCTAGTTAGCAAGGGGGTAGGGGAGTGGTAGCTAGCTATCCCTCCCCCCCCTCACACACCGGTGAACTGCTTCACTTTACTTTTGGCTCGGGCGATGAGCAGACGTCTCTGCTTCGCCCTCGCATTATTGACAGCCTTAATTTTGTTTTGCTTTTTCTTTCAGCTTGTGTGCTTGAAGTTGGCCTCATCCTTCCTTCCCATCATGCGGAAGTGCCCTGGAACGTTTGTCGGCGGTCGAGACGGACCCTCACACCTTATGTCCTCATTGTCGAGGTCAACGGTGTGAAAGGGATAAAAACTAGTTAGTGCAGGTAGTGGCCTACCTCCCAGTGGGAGAGGTTTGCCCGGCGGCGTAAGAAGAAATCTAAGCGTGACCTTTCTCCTTCAAGGGCTGCCTTGAAGAAGGAAGGTTCCAAGGACACTCCTTCCGCTGCCTGAACCTCCTCCGAAGTTCCCACTTGATCGGTCTCTCGTGAGAGGCCGGCGAGTGGTAGCGCAGGACCTTCTTTTGTTTCCCAATATCTGGGTTCGGGAGAGGGCGTTGCCTCCCATAGCGAGGCAGCTCCCCCTCCTCCTCCGGGGGAGGGCATTGATCTTGTTGATGACCATGTTGCTACGATGATCTCTTACAGCTTTGGGCTTCCTTGGGGCTTAAGTGCTCGCCCTCCAGGGAAGCCCTGTTTGACCTGATCCAGTTGGGTGCAGCTGTCAAACAGTCACCGGTAATAGCAGAGGTAGATCCTCTGTCTATTGTCGACGTTGTTGTGGCAGAGGCTTTCGACGGGTCGGGTCAAACCCCTGCTGTGGTTGCGGATGTTGCTGAAGGCTCAGTTCCCCCCTCCGAACATTCTTCGAGGGAGGAGCTGGGTCCAACGGTCTCTCCTGCGTGTGATTCTCCCCCTCAGGGGAGTGCACTGACATACTCCTCTTCAGAGGACAGATGATGATGTTGCTGTGCCTTGAGGTCGTCTTCGCCGTGAGGTTCGCCCTCTTTGCCGTAGAGGGCTTCCTTCTCCTTACAAGGGAATTACTGTAGTAGGCGCCTCTTCGGATCTTCGCCTTCGACGTCCCCTGCAGAGGATCCTCCACGACGAGAGCAGACCGTTGTAGCTGCATCGCTTGACCTCTCCGCAGATCGTTCGCGATCTCCGACGCCTGCCAGACCTTCCAGTCTTCATCTCCGTTCCTGGACGCTGATGCGCAGTGGGCGCCAACGCTCCCCGTTGTCCAACGGGCACCGGTCCCTTCGGGGCAAAAGGGCTTATCCCAAAATGTGGGTGAGTCCCTTAAGTGCCAGGTCTTACCTGCGCGCCCACGATTTCCTGCGCAAGCGCTCTCCTGCTGACCAGACTTCTACTGATTCAATGCGCCGACGATCTCCTGCTGAGTCTCGCCATAGATTTCCTGCGCGCCAGCGCTCTCCTGTGCTACAGAGACCTCCTGTGCGCCACCGCTCTCCAGTTCGCCAGCGCACTTCTGTTCCTGCTGCACACAATGCGCGCCATCAGTCTCCTGAGCGCCCACGATCACCTGCTCATCAGCGCACAACTGCGCTCATCAACGTTTGCCCGCGCGCCCACGATCTCCGGATCTGGGTGCAGGCAAGGACATTGTTCCTCCGCCTCCTCGCCGACGTTTGCCTACGCGCCAGCCATCGCGCGCACTCACCTGTGCGCACTTCTAAGGCAGCCCGAGTACCTGCACGCCCGCGCGCCCACGAGATGTCTCCTGATCCCGCCCACGAGCGTTTGCGTTTGCGCGCAACCTCGCCCTTTGGTCCTGCGCCCCAGCAGGTTCCTTCTGAACGCGCAACTGCGCGCCAACGATCTCCTACGCGCCCGCACGATCCCTCGCCTGCGCGCAAGCGCGCTCCTACGCGCCCACGCGCCAGATCGCCACAGGTCTCCAACACGCCCACGCGCTAACTCGTCTGTGAGTAGTCGATTGCCTGTTTGTGCTACGCGCCACCGATCACCTACGTACTATCGTTCTCCTGACCGCCAGCGCTCGCCCTTACAACCACGCGCACCCTCACCTGCGCGCCCACGCGCACCTTCGCCTGCTCGCCCGAGCGCCCGCGCCTTCATCTCCGCACGCAATGCACGCGCCAACGTTCGTCCGCGCGCGAACCAGCGATTCTACCATCGCGCGAGCGCCAGTGCTACCCGCCAGGTTTCGCAGCCCGCCCAACCTTGCTAGTCTTCGGGGACACGTGCTTCCAGATCTTCGTCCTCGTGATCTCCACCTTGTAAGCGCAGAGCTGCACACGTCCAGGAGCAGGAAGAATCTTCGGAGAGGTCTACGCAACATTCTTCTTTTCAGGCAGGCCCCGTGGTATCCACTCCTAAGGATCAGCCGATCCCCTTCCCTCCAGTGGGTGTTGCTGACACTGCGTCGGTCAGCTGTCAGCTTTGGTTCGGGTCCCTGATCAAAGCGGTCGTGCATGCTATGAAGCTGGCCCTGGCTGATCTGGGACTGAAACCAACGGCAGCCTCGTTCCTGCTGAAGAGAAGGAGAGGAGTCGACTTCGTGGTAACTTCTCCTAGGGTTAAGCTGGCTCCCAAGAAGTCTGTCAGGAAGGCCCCTTCCCCCGCAGACACCTTCTCCTTCCCCTGTGGACGAAGCCTTTCCGTACTCAGGAGAATCCAGCGAGGTGAGGCATTCTCCCATGGCACCAATGGGAGGAACCCCACCTCGAGGAAGAGAACCGTCTTACATGGAGAGGAGCCCCCAGACTTCTTTGCTTGAGTCCTGTATCCCTCCCAGGAGGGAGCCTAAGGACTCGAAGACTGCTCCTAAGTCTTCAACCTAGATTCAACCAGAGCTAGCGAGACCTCAGGAGAACGTCCACGTATCTCCCCAAGTAGAGCTACTGGAGACAGGAGACCTTGCTGCCCGTCCACAAGGAGGAGAGCAGCACGAGTCGGAGTGGGCCTTCTGGCAGGTCCTGAGTCTAATGAGGCAACTCAACGGATTCAAGGACCCCGAGACTGCCCCCCGCGAAGGCAAGGATACGGTCCTGGACCAAGTCTACGGTACCCAGAAGCTCCCAAAGGCCAGCGCGGCTCTGCCCTGGTCCCAGGGAGTGAAGAGTGCCAGAGACAAGGTTGAGGGCCAGCTCTCCGAACTCGCCTCCTCCAGCCGTTCCTCTGCCGGGAACAAACTCCTCCCACCTCCTCGTGTACAACAGAGGAGGTACTTCGTGATCATGGGAGTGTCTTGTTTAGCTCTTCCCCTCCACCACTCTGTGGAAGAGCTCTCTAGGGGAATTTCTCTCGAGAAACTCTCCGCCCGGCAGGTGACATTCTTGGCTACGGAGATCCTAAGCCAGGAGAAGGTCGCAAATTGTGCCATGCAGGCCACTTCGTGGCTGGACATCTGGCTGGGGTCTCTGGGCATCCTGTTGCGATCCGAGGACTTGTCCAAGGAGAGCACCAGGAAGGCCCTGGAGACTTTCCTCCTCTTAGGCACGCGCTCCATCGAGTTCCTGGCTCACCAAGTTTCGAACTTGTGGGCAAACTCGATCCTAAAACGTCGTGATGCCGTGACCTAGAGGTTCCACTCGAAAGTCCCAGCTGTGGATGTCGGCAAGCTCAGACACCCCTCCATCCTTGGAGAGAGTTTGTTCGAGCCCAAGGATGTGGAACGGACAGCTGAGAGGTGGAGGAAGTCGAATCACGATTCGCTCCTCCAAAGGGCCCTTACATCTCGGCCCTACAAGCCTCCAGCTCCTCAACAACATCATCAGCTGCCTCGTCAGTCTAGGACATCGAAACAGGCTCCGGCAGCAAAGGCAAAGGTGTCTAAGCAGCAGCCCTTTCCTGTCAAGGACAAGAAAGGCGAAAAGTCCTCCAGGGGAGGTAGGAATCCTAGGGGGAGCGGCAGAGGCCGTAAACGCTAGGATTGGCAATCCCCCTGCATGTCCACCAGTGGGGGGATGCCTACAAAGTTGCGCGGACAGGTGGCAGCAACTCGGGGCAGATACCAGGACGATCTCTGTGATCAGCCAAGGATATCGCGTCCCGTTCATAACATCTCTTCCTCCCCTGACAGCGAATCCAGTGTCGTTGAGCTCCTATGCCATGGGATCGGCAAAGGGGATAGCCCTTCGGGCAGAAGTCGAGACCATGCTCAAGAAGGATGCTCTTCAAGAGGTCGTCGACGGCTCCCCAGGCTTCTTCAGTCGACTCTTTCTTGTAAAGAAGGCGTCTGGAGGCTGGAGACCTGTCATCGACCTCTCAGCTCTGAACAAGTTTGTTGAGCAAACTTCGTTCAGCATTGAGACAGCAGACACGGTCAGACTTGCAGTGAGACCGCAAGACTTCATGTGCACACTGGATCTAAAGGACGCGTACTTCCAGATCCCAATCCATCCGTCTTCTAGGAAGTACTTGAGATTCAGCCTAGACAACAAGATCTACCAGTTCAAGGTGCTGTGTTTCGGTCTCTCCACAGCACCTCAGGTGTTCACCCTGATATCTTCGTTGGCACACAGGATCGGCATCCGTCTCCTTCGCTATCTGGATGACTGGCTGATCCTGGCACTCTGAGTCGACCCTTCTTCGACACCGAGACAAGCTTCTGGGACTTTGCCAAGATCTAGGGATCATGGTAAATCTCGAGTAGTCTTCTCTGCTTCCAACTCAACGACTGGTATATCTAGGCATGATATTAGACACCAATCTCCACAAAGCCTTTCCATCAGACGACAGGATAGCAAGGCTGAGGAGGCTCGCAAGACCTTTCCTCGGACGAGAGGAGCTTCCAGCCCAATCGTGGTTACGTCTCCTAGGTCACCTGGCCTCCTTGGCCCGTCTAGTTCCGAATGGCCGCCTCAGGATGAGATCCCTGCAATGGCGGCTCAAGTCCCGGTGGAATCAAGGCAACGATTCCCCGGACACTCTGGTCCGTATGGGACCTGCAGTGGTGGCTGACCGACGAAACCCTTCGAAAGGGAGTGGTTCTTCTCGTCCTCCCCCCGGATTTGATGCTGTTCTCGGACGCGTCAAAAGAAGGGTGGGGGGCCCACTTTCTGAACCAGAGGACCTCAGGCCTATGGTCAGAATCAGAAAGGTACCTCCACATCAATCTGCTAGAAATGAAGGCCGTTTATCTGGCCCTTCAACAGTTCCAACAGACCCTGGCGGGCCACTCCGTTGTGGTGATGAGCAACAACACCACAGTAGTGGCTTATATCAACAAGCAGGGAGGTACCTTTTCACAACAGCTATCCCATCTTTCAGTAGAGATACTGAGGTGGACCGAAGTCCACTCGATTCCACTATCAGCTCGCTTCATTCCGGGCAAAAGGAATGTGCTCGCCGACAGTCTGAGCAGAGCATCGCAGATAGTGAGTACCGAGTGGTCTTTGGATCCTCAAGTAGCCAACAAAGTCCTGACTTTGTGGGGTTCCCTGACAGTGGACCTGTTCGCGACAGCTTTGAACTTCAAGCTGCCGCGATACTGCTCCCCAGTCCCGGGCCCCAAGGCACTCTGGCAAGATGCCTTCCAACAATGGTGGGACAAAATCGACGTCTACGCCTTTCCACCGTTCTGTCTGATGAGAAGGGTGCTCAACAAGACCAGACTATCGGTCAATCTGTCAATGACCTTAATAGCTCCGCTATGGCATCACGCAGAGTAGTTCCCGGACCTTCTGCAGCTCCTGACGGAACTCCCAAGAGAACTCCCCCCACGACACGAGCTACTAAAGCAACCACACTGCAACATCTACCACAAGGCCGTAGCTTCGCTTCGGCTTCACGCCTGGAGACTATCCAGCGTCTCCTCACTGAGAGAGGCTTTCCGCAACAAGTTGCGGAGAGGATGTCTCGACACCTGCGAAAGTCATCTGCAAGGGTCTAACAGGCAAAGTGGAGAGTCTTCTTTGGTTGGTGTCGTGGAAGGGGTATCTCTCCCTTCGATGCCACTATTCCAGCAATAGCGGAGTTTCTCGTGTACAGTATTTGTGGGAGGAAATGCGCCTTTCAGTCTCGACGGTGAAAGGCTATCGCTCAGCCTTAAGCTTAGCCTTCAGGCTGAAGGGAATAGACATTTCTTCCTCGCTGGAACTTTCTTTACTCATACGAAGCTATGAACTTACCTGCCCTCAGTCGGAAGTGAGACCACCTCCATGGAACGTGGTTCGCGTCCTCAGGGCTCTTAAGAGACCTCCGTTCGAACCATTACGCCAGGCCTCTGATCAACACCTGACTTGGAAGACGGTGTTCCTGCTCGCTTTGGCATCAGCCAAGCGGGTCAGTGAGCTTCATGGTCTCTCGTACGACGTCGCCCATTCAAGGGGATGGGGGGAGGTAACATTCGGATTCGTCCATGAGTTTGTAGCCAAGACTCGGAACCCTGGAGTACTGGACCCACGGTTCGACTCCTTCAGGTTTTCGAGTCTCCGTTCTGTAACAAGTGACCCAGACCATCTGCTACTATGTCCAGTGAGAAGTCTGAGGCGTTATCTGAAGAGAACAGCTGCAGTCCGTCCCCGCGTGCAAGCCCTGTTTGTGAGCACGGGAAGGACGAAGAGGAGGGTCACTAAGAATATCATCTCAGCTTGGATTCGAAGGGTCATCCACCATGCCTTGAATCCAGATCCTCCTCCGTCACGTCATCCCAGAGCACACGATGTCAGAGGCATCGCAACGTCTCTGGCTTTTAAGAGAAACTTCTTGGTGACGCAGGTGCTACAAGCTGGGGTCTGGAAGCATCAAACGACCTTCACAGCCCACTACCTGCAGGACGTGACCCACAGGAGCCTTGATACATTCTCTATCGGCCCTGTGGTGGCTGCACAACAGCTGGTCTAACCTCAGGCTCCTTAATGGACAGATAGCAGAAGGTTGAGGGCATTGTTACCCGGTTTTAGACTGCATGAATGAAAGAGTATGTCTGGCCCTTACTTCTTTCTTCATCCTCCCCTCTCTTGGGGAAAGCAGCATCCTGGGTTCTCTGCATAGCTGACCGTAAACCATGCTTCCTTGTGTTCCTAGTAGTTCCTAGTATTAAGATAATACTGTCGCGTCCCCCATACCCTGACGAGGTGGTATTGGGAACGTCCTATCCTAGAATTCCATCTAAAGGACTTCAGGTCAACTTCATAGGACGAGTCACACTTCATTCCTTCACACACAAGCTTACGTAGGCTGCGGTCCTTGCAGAGCAAGGCACTTGCGAGGTGCAGGGACTCCTCATCTTGAGCACTGACACACTCAGATACTGAGTCCCCCGGAAAAAAGCCAAAAGCCAGTAACGGCTGGGACTTACCACCCTACTTAAGGGTTAAGTCACCCATATTAAATAGCGTGGTTTGTATTTCAGTTATGGAACAAATGACAAATTCGTAGATAATTTGTATTTTTCCTAACCATACAAACCTTAGCTATTTAATCAAACTTGCCCGCCAGCCCTGTCCCTCGGGAAGTCCTACCTCTAAGCAAAGTGAGCTAGTCACAGGTGTGAGAGGGGGGGAGGGGTAGCTAGCAAGGGGGTAGTAAACCCTCGTTAAAATTCTAATGGCTCGTCATTTCAGCCATGCCAAAAGTAAAACCCATATTAAATAGGTAAGGTTTGTATGGTTAGGAAAAATACAAATTATCTATGAATTTGTCATTTTTTCTTGACTGTTTGATAAGATTAGCCATAAACATAGCCTATCACCTGGGAAGTTATGAACAGGTTAGGCTAGCTGATTTGGTTCATAATGTAGAAATTCGTGTTCAGACCAGTAGTCAACTGATTGATGTGATGGCTTACGTTTTAAGTTTCAGTATTTAGAGAAAAAAATTTGCTCCATACATACATTCTTGTATTTCCTTGCTGTAATTTGATTCAATCTGTTGTTCATAATGCTTGTATCAAATTTATGTACCTCATAAACTTTTTTTATTTTCAGATTTCATCAAATTTACAAAGATGGTAGAAAACGATACAAAGGTTACAGAAAATGAATATGATGTTGTGGTATATGGAGCAACTGGTTTTACAGGGCAGTTTGTTGCAGAACAGGTAAGATGTTTTCATAGTATACTTGGAATTATTGGTTGGACTTTAGTTTGAGCATTTAGGAAAGTTAATAGTTCTGGTATTTAATTCTTATAAATTTATACCCCTCCTTGATATGACAGTTCTTCTGAATATTTTATAATTTATGAATGCTGTCTCAGTTTATGGAAAAAGATGGAAGAATTTTTATGGGTAGATAAACATGGAATCCAACTACAGTTACTATATATGGCTTCACTGTATGGAAGATTCTACACAATTAGGAAGATTATTTGGAATAATATTGCCATTTCTTTTGTTGAAATTTATGGCAGAGAAAAAGAAATTATTTCTATTTAATTGATGGCATAGTAGCTATCATAAATTTTGTTAAGGGGAATCCATTAACATTAGTATGATATTGTGCTGTTCATCAGTCCTGTCTTGTGGATCTTAATTTATGGGTTTTTATTTTTTGTAAGCTTTTCTTTCTCTGGTTTTGTACAGTATTTTATGAAGTGCTACTGTTCACATTTCAATTGATAGCAGACCTTGTGACTGGCCCTGCTAAACTCTTTGACAGTGTAGAAGATACCAATGGATAGTAGATGGTTCTGCATTAACTCCCTTTATTAAAGTTGGCAGATACAGTAGTAATGTTTATTGTAACACAGATGATTATATTGGCCAAAAGTAATGGCTTTGCTGGTAATAAAATTTTTTTTTTTAAATTCTAGAGTAGCAATGAATTTGTCTATCAAAATGAAGTTCCGCAGTAGCAAGGAATATACAACTTTCAAAATGGTGTTTGAAAAAATAATCCTCTATAGTCAATTCTTTTTAGTGGGGCAGAATTGCACCGACTCGCAGGGGTGCCCTTTTAGCTCGGAAAAGTTTCCTAATACCTGATGGTCGGACAAAAATACTTCTGACCAATCAGCTGTTAGGAAACTTTTCCGAGCTAAATGGGCACATTTGCGAGTCGATGCAAATATGCCTCAATAAAAAAAATTGACTGTACTTGTTTAATGCATAATCAGTTTTGGGGAATTTACATCACTAAATTTGACTAAAATATTTAGCTGTTAACAGTATTTGAAGCTTCATAGATTATCATTGTAGTTTGCATACTGTTGAAACTGGTTTTTATTCCAGCTTCCTGTTTCTAAGAAACCCGATGTTTAGGTTAAAAATTGTGAAATGATGATGTTTTTGCAGAAAATGATGAGTTATGGAGAAGGGTGGTAGAGTGGCAAGAGATTTTGAAAAGGAGGGTTTGTGAGTTAAATATGTATTAGACTGAAGCTATGGTTAGCAGTAAAGAAGGTAGAAACAGGATACCCATACATGAAAGTAGAGGAGTATTTATAAAACTGGTAGAAAAATTTAGATACTTGGGATCTACTATAAATCAGGAGGGAGGATGTGAGGCTGAAGTTGAGAATAGGATAAAAGCAGCATGGGAAAAGTGGATGTAAGTAGCAGGAGTGGTATGTGATAGGAAAATGCCAATCAGGGTAAAAATCAAGATCTATAGAACAGTAATAAGATCAGTATTAATGTATGGATCAGAAAATAGGGCTTTAAGATGAGAAGAGGAAGCAAAGCTTGAGAGAATAGAGATGATAATTCTAAGGCAGATTATGGGAACATCATTGTATGAAAGATTGAAAAATGATGAAATAAGAAGAATGGCAGGTGTAGTAAAGATTACCGAGATGATGAGTGTCATGACCGAGATGGTGTTGACACGTGTTAAAGGATGGATGGTGGGGAGGGAGTGAGGAGGACTTGGGAGAAACCTGTTATGGGGAGGAGATCAAGAGGAAGGCAAAGAATTAGATGGCAAGATAAGGTAAAGGACAATATGGACTGAAGTGGATTGGTGGAAGAGGAGGCCTTTGATTGAAGGCATCAGAGGGGGCGCATCAGGCAACCGACCCCTTAATGTAGGGCTAACGGTGGGGAAGATGATAGACGTGGTAGGGATTTATACTTTAAAGTCTATGCTAGAAATATTTTTTAATAAAACGGGCCATATTTTGAATGGGAAATTGCAGTACAGCATAGTGTATAACGATACAGTGTATGCAGGGTTATGTACATTACTTAAGTTTTAATGTATCAAAAGTAAAAGTATGGTGTACTTTATTCATTTCAGATTGTCAAAGTGGCTGAGAAAAATAGTGGACTGAAATATGCTTTTGCTGGTCGGAGTAAAGACAAACTTGACAAGACTGTGGAATTGGCAAAATCCAACACTGGCTTGGATGTTGATGCTGGCATTATCATTGCAGATGCTAATGATGAGGAGTCTCTCGTCAATATGGCAAAACAAGCAAGAATTATTATAAATTGTGTTGGCCCAGTAAGTTTTATATGCATGATTCCCTTTATGAATAAGGGTTGATGAAGAAATAGTTTTTCATATTTAAAATCATTATTTGGCTCCTTGCCAAGTTATATTTGTTCTTTCACATATACAAACCTGTCATTCTGTAAGATGGAAATCTTGAACAACACTGGAACGGTTATTGAATAGTTGACAAGGTACTAAAGTTGGTTAATGAAAAGGTGTGAGTAGGGGGGGGGGGGGGGAGCCCCACTTCCCCACTCACTTTCCTGTCGCAGAAAATCTACACTGCAACTGGTACATAGGTACCCTTGTGCTGGTTTCTCGACCTTTGGTTTATTTTATTTATTATTACACAAGTACAATTCACTCTCATTTAAAAGGAGTAAGATTTCAACAAAACTAGAAAGGCTGTTAAACTTTTAAGAAGGTGGTTGTTGCTGGGGTGGGTGGAAAGTAACCCATGCCCACCTGACAGGCGGCAAAGCTCCCATCTTTTATTCCAGTTGCAAGCTATACAGATGTAAGTCTTGTTGTCTTATTTGGTTAACTTTTTTTTTTTTTTTTTTTTTTCGGAAATGAATAGTTGTACTGGCAGGTTGGTGTGTTAAGAGAATACTGTATAACAAAGAAAGAAGACAAGGATATGCATTTGTTTTGTAGTTGAACTATAAATATTTAATTTTTTTGTGCAAAAATGCCTGGTCCACAACATTATTATTATAAGGTAAGCTACAACCCTAGTTGGAAAAGCAGAATGCTATAAGCTCAAGAGCCCTAATAGTGAAAAATAGGTGGGGAAGGAAAGGAAACACAATAGACTACAAGAGATGTAATAAACAATTAAAATAAAATATTTTAAGAACAAACATTGAAATAGATCATTCATATACAGTATATACTATAAAAACTTCACAAGGACAAGAGGAAGAGAATATGATAGAATAGTGTGCCTGAGTGAATCCCCAAGAAAGAGAACTCTAACCCAAGACCATGATACAAAGGTTATGCAGTAACCAATACTAATTGTTCCTGTTGGGCAGCATATTTGTTACTATTGTTCCCTCGCCAGAGTGTGTGGCCTTTCGATGATGACAATGTGAACCTAAGGAATTTGGCATTACTTGAAGACATCAGTAGTGCTCCATTGGAGGAAGGTTTTGCTATTGCCAAGTGTTTAAGGGGAAGTATGCCACCCATCTTCTACTGATACAGTCTCTTCCTGACCACTAGGAAGGTAATTAGGGCATATCACCTGGTTGTGTTGTCTCTGCTGCTTCTAAGAGTCCCTTGTGACCTCTTCTTCTGTGAGATCATTGTCATTGGCTTGCACACTACCTCTTGGAAGGCAAACTTCAAATTTTCCTTGCTCCTCTGCCTCATCATCTTTAAATTCATCTGATGCTGTAATTCTAGATGAATAAAAAAGTTTGATATTATTGAATTAGTCCAGTGATATTATTGAAGTAGTCCAGGAAGACTGGTCAATATTAGTCGGGTATGTGTAGACTGAACAATCTCTACCAGGGTGCATGTTGGAGGGCGGTGCGATACTGAGAGCCAACTCATCCAGAAAAGGTGTCTCAGTATGTGGTAGAGGAGCTCATGCTGCTGTTACCTGTTTGTTATCTCATATTGAACCAAGGACACACACCGATGGTTGTCGGGATAAGGGTGGTTCCCCACCATCCTGGATGATCAATCTATCTCGCTCTCTTTTAAAGGGGAGAAGAGATAGAGGCATTGCATGAAGAAAACTGTCCCACACCAAGAAGACATATTGCTGTTCACTACACCTGCTACCTGTGCTCGGTCTTGTACCGAGTGGATTGCCCATGGCCGAGCCTTGTGAAGCTGTTACTACTGGCTCGTAGATGTAGCCGTCGAAGTCCAAGAACACCGATTAGCTGGAGTTAAGTTGGACTTTGACTGATCTCACACTTAAGCAAAGGATAAATATTTGGGGACGATGTTCCCCTGGGTATTTTCCCTTGTTCTCATATTACCAAACTTGACAGGTAGACCTGTTTCCAATGAATTGGAACTGCTGAAACACCCATAGTAGCAATTGAAAAGGGAGAAATGGAAGTTTGCTCTCTCTTCCTTCTCAACAGATTCTTCATTTCTGTTCTTTTTCTCCTCTTCAGACATTTAGAAGGCAGCAGCAGTAGTAATACTCATGCAGAATGCCTATATCGCAAAAAATTCCTTGCAAATTGTAGCATATGCTCTTCTCTTTCAGGAATGATTGACAGATCTTGCTTTGGTGAGAGTGAGGATTGCTTTTACCCTTATCATTCCGGTCATGACATAGGAGCAACGCCTTGTCCCTTAGGGAGCTGCTTTCCCTCTTCCTTATGAAGTATCTGCTTTCATCCTTTGACTGGTACTTTAGGGTTTGTTGAATGTTAGAAAGCCTGATGTGATGGTTTTCTCTGTAGATTGAATGCAGAAGAACATCTCTACTGGAACCCAAGACTGACTACACGGCAGCTAGGCGAGTTATGTTTCTCTGATGTCAACTGCTGGTGTAACATGGTGAAACACATTTCATGTAGACTAAGTCTGCCAAGAAGCAATTCCTCCATCTTCATGGAAAGGTTGAGGAGATGGTTCAGTGTCTTGGTCAAACTTTTTTTTTTATATGCCTCATTTGATGCTTCCAGAGAGAGATATTTTATCCATATCCTATTACTATGTCCCTTAAAGACTACTGGTTAAGGGCCAAACAATTTGTACATCTCCCGTGTCTTATAAGCTGGCTGTTGTAGACACCTTCCTTACTTCCATAAGTGAGTAGAAAGAATGTTTGTTCCAACACAGAGACTTACCTCGAACTACTTTCTTAGGAGGTACCTGGAATCTCCTCTCAACCGACCAGTGTTTTGTGTAGTCTACCCTACTTCCGTTTTCTATGAGGACTAACCCAGTCGTAAGGAGAACGTGCCCTGAGGATAGTCCCGAGCCAGGTCGCGTGTTAGCTTGGGTCTCGCTCCTCAGTAAGTTCTCTGGTCGCGTCGTGATACCATCCCGTCGCTCTCCATTCTCTGTGCGACCCTTTGTGTCCCCGACTCGTGTGTTCCACGTGGTTCCCGCGTGATATCTCTGTGCTTTCCCTTGTGTTCTCGCGTGTTCGCGTGATTCCCTTGTGCTTTCCCAAGGGTATCCCTTATCCTTTCCCTGCGTTCCTGTGTCTTGCGGTATTGTGTTGTGATGGAGCAGACCCGCTGTTGTCCTGGGCCTAGAGCCAGGAAGTCGTGTGGAGCGTTTTTATCCAAGCCAGAGGTTGACCCGCATTCCCTTTGCTCTTCCTGTAGGGGTAAAGTGTGCTCGCTGGCAGATACGTGCCCGGAGTGTGTCTCTTGGAGTGAGATCCAGTGGGTTCATTTTAGTACGAAGAAGAAGTAGTCCACTAAACGATCCCCCAGGGAAGGCGAGCATCTCTAAGCCCTTGACGTCGCCCGGTGGGAGGTCTGACGATGTTTCTGTTCCTTCTTCCCCTACCCAGAGTAGGGGACGAGGTAAGTCCGTTGCGGGGAAGCTGCCGATTGCTCTTCCCCAGGAGTCTAATCTTCTTGATGTGGGCGTTGCTGAATCTTCGCAGGCAAGGGGGGGGCCTGAAAGAGCGTTTACTGGGGGTCTTGGAAACTCTGCCTTTGTGCATGGGGGGCACGTCTCCTCCGATGACCCCATCTGGAGTAATAATGTCCCTGTCTCTTCGCCCGCTTCATGGGCCTGCGTTTCAGGTACCTCGGCAGCTGATGGCACCCAAGATAAGTTAGACTGACGGTAGCGGAGCCCTTCGGATGGAAGCTCCCGAAAACTCCAGGTAGGTCCCCGTTGAGGATGGAAGATGGCCTGGATTCCTGGTTCCCCAGCATGGTGCGGCCGACCTCCTTTCCAGCCCCTCTGTCGGCGGTTCCTGACATGTTTTTGCAACTTTCGACCTCCGGTACTCAGCAGTTCACGAAGGCCTCCGTTACTCATGAGCCTGCCCGTCGGTCGGGTTATGCAGAATCGTCGGAGTCTTCGGCGGCCGGCTCATCGTTCTCTTCGGAGGGAGAAGCGAGGAGGAGGCGCCGTTGGAGGAGGGAGAGATCCAGGAGCAGGCGCTCCCGTTCGAGGTCGAGGTTTAGTAGAAGACGTTCCAGGTCCCCAAGGAGGAAGTACAGGAGGAGTAGGTCCCCCAAAGGAGAATGGGTCTTCGTCCCCCGCAGGAGGGTCGAGGACTTCACCCCTTTCCCGCGTTCTCCGAGTCAGCGGTCCAGAGACGGTTCTCCACGGAGGCCCTCTGCCAGCCATAGGTTTGACCCTCGTAAAGGACAGAGCGAGAAGACCTCTTTAGATAGGCGTAAGACCGCGAAACTTCCGACTCAACCCGCACAGCGGGGGGAATCGCCTTTTCGGACTGGCAGCCTCGTCGAGTCAGCACAGTTGACTCGACCAATGGACTCGCAGGGATGGCTTCCTCCGTCGGGCAAGCCCACGGAAGTCTCACCCTCTTTGTCCAAGGACATGTTACGGACGGAAGTCCTCGCCGACACGGCGGTACCCGTCCCAAGACCCAGGACAGACCATTACCACCACAGGGAGGTGGCCGTCGAATCAGAACCCCAGCGACAGACGGGGGTGCCCGTTGGACCATCGCCTCAGCTTCAGACGGAGGGAGTTGTTGGTGATGGTGAAGGTTCCCCAACCGAGGATTCGGCCTATTGGAAGGTGATAGGCCTCACACGGAGGCATCACAGGATCGAGGAGCCTGTTCCCTCCGACGAAGATACCTGGCGTTCCAGCCTCAATCGTCTTATGGAGGCCCCCGTGCAGCAGAAACCCTCCTTAGCGCTGCCTGTGGCCAGGGACGTGGTTCTGGGGCGTTCGCACGTGGACAAGGTTGTGGCGGGCAATGCCGAAGCCCCCAAATCCCAGAGTTCCTCAAAATTACTCCAAGAACTAAGGTCCCAGAGCAGGTTTTATGTGCGAGGGGCAGCGACCGGGAGCCTGCAAAATGGAGACCTCCCTTGAAGTGTTGGGTCAAGGTGCCCTGGGGGACAGAGCCGCGTCAACCCCGATTTTGTTTCTCACAGTCAGAGGCTACGATGATGGAGGAGATGTCCAAGGACTTAGTCCACATTGCCTCCTGGTTGGACTGGTGGGCGTCTACTCTGGTAGGTGTCCAAGCCACCTACGACTTGACAGACCCGACGAATCAGGCCCTCCTGAAGGAGCTCATCATCTCCGGAGGAAACACTTTAAAATTCCTGACATTCCAGTCTCTTGCCCTGTCAGCCAACTGGGTTCTTAGGAGAAGGGATACGGTCCTAGCCAAGCTGTCCCGGAAAATCCCTGACAGAGAAGCAAGGGCTTTGAGGAGCCTGCCTGTGTGGGGTGACTCTGTTTCCTTTGAAACTAATGGAAGAGATAATGGAGAAGGTCATGAAGAGGAAGGAAGTGAGTGGACCCAGACCTCACTCCGTGAGGAGACCCACTTACAGGAAGACAACGTCGGACAGACCCTCTACTTCTCGAGCCTCTCCTAGCCAGACGAGGAGAGACGCTCCATCTACCTCTTGGGCTCAACCACCGCAGCAGCAGCAGCAGCAGTGTCATTAGAGAAACTGGTTCCCCAAGGGAGGCTCAGACTTAGAAGCGTCTAATGGAACCTGAAGGGGCTTTGGAGCCAAGTGGACTCGCCCTAAAAGTTAATTCCTGTCCTTCCGGAGGCAAAACACTCCCTGGAGTGGTGGCTATATCGGCCGAATACCCTCAAGGGGATGCCCTTCGCAACTGAGCCCCCCAAGATGCTTCTTTTCACAGACGCCTCCAAGGAGGGGTGGGGAGCACATCTCCTCAAGGAGTCAGCGAGAGGATCTTGGACGGATGAAGAGAAAGATCAACACATCAACGTCCTAGAGATGAAGGCAGTCCGAGAAGCGTGCCTACAGTTTGTAGATCTTCTGAGGGGAAACACAGTGGCGTTGATGTGCGACAACGCCACTGTAGTAGCGTTCATAAAGAAACACGGAGATCTAAAATCGAAGGAGTTGTGCGATCTCGTGTTGGAGATCCTGGATTGGGCCGAGTCAGAACAAATTGTGATATCAGCAAGGTTCATTCCAGGCCAAAAGAATTTCCTTGCCGACGGGCTCAGCAGGATGGGCCAAGTAGTGGGTACTGAGTGGTCTCTTCTCCCAGGAATGGCCAAGCTCATCATTCAGAAATGGGGCTCGTTGGTGATGGATTTCTTTGCAACCAGACTGAACGCATAGCTCCCCGTATTTTGTTCTCCTGTCCAAAAAACCGGCGTTGGAGGATGCTTTTCAACACAAATGGGACAGCCTCGACGTGTACGCTTTTCCCCCCTTTGCATTGATCAGGCAAGTGCTCAACAGAGTACGGGCAGCTCGAAACTTAAGGATGACTTTGGTAGCGCCCTGGTGGCCGGAGAGAGAGTGGTTCGCGGATCTAAGAGATCTGGCATGTCTTCCCCCATAGCCTCTGCCCGACAGACCGGACCTACTACGGCAACCACACTTCCAAAGGTTCCACGACAACCCTCGGTCTCTTTGCCTTCACGCTTGGAGACTATCAAGCGGCTCCTGAGGAAGGAAGGATATTCGGCAGGAACAGCGGAAAAGATGTCGCGTTATTTGAGACGATCTTCAGCAGCGGTCTATCAGGCAAAATGGGCTACTTTCACGAAATGCCTCAAAGAACATCAAGCCTCTAAAAGCCTCGGTTCCGGATATTGCGGATTTCCTCGTGCATCTCAGAGACGGGGTGGGCATGTCAATACCGGCCATCGAAGGAGTCCGTGCAGCCTTGGGCCAAGTTTTCCTTCTGAAGGGCATTGATCTGGGCTCCTCTAGGCACATCTCTATGCTCATCAGGAGCTTCGAACAAGCATGCCTTCCGCAAGCCTCCAGGGTACCGCAGTGGGATGTGGCAAGAGTATTGAAAATGCTAAGTGAACCACCGTTCGAACCCCTGAAGGACATACTGGACAGGGATCTCACTCTCAATACGGTCTTCTTGTTGGCCTTGGCCTCAGCTAAGAGAGTAGGAGAAATCCATGGGTTGTCCTACGAGATCTCTCATTCGAAGGGGTGGCGGGAGCTCTCCTTCAATTTCGTCCCTTCTTTTGTAGCGAAAACACAGAATCCAGCGGTCTGGGACCCTACGTTCGAGGGCTTCTCAATGCCGGCTATTCCTCGGACAAGGAATCCTGAAGATTTGAAGCTGTGCCCCGTCCGGGCCGTGAGGAAATACCTTGAGAGGACGGCTCACCTCCGCCCTGGTATCAAAAATATTTTTGTCTGTACGGGTGCAACGAAGAAGCAGGTATCTAAGAATACCATCTCCTTTTGGCTAAGACAGGTGATTGTCAGGGCCTATAGCAATGCGGGTCTTCCCCTGACAAGTAATCCCAGGCTCCATGACATTAGGGGTCTAAGTACTTCTCTGGCTTTTGAGAGGAACATGGCGGTGGCCCAGATCCTTAGAGTAGGCACCTGGTCGAACCAGTCGACCTTCACAGCGCATTACCTCAAAGATTGCTCAAGAAAATCTTTAGACGGTTTCTCTATTGGGACAGTCATCTCCCCGCTCCAAGCGATTTAATGGTAAAGCCCCAGGTACAATCGGGGGTAGCAAGACCAAGAGACACAGTTTCGTTCCCTTTTTCCTTTCCCTACTCGGAGATAGCCCCAGATACAACCCGCAAAAGACACGTCTTCACAACTTCGCCACAGGACTCAGCATCATGGAATTTTTTAAAGTTTAAGTACTTAGACACTCAACATGAGCTCTTTGTGTAGTTTTTCCCTATGTTTCGTTTTCCGGATATCTTAGAACTTAGTTCCCACCTAGGTTCCTGGACGCCCGATTAGCTTGGTCTAGAGTTCAGGAAGACACTCCCACCTCCTAAAGTGTAAGTCTCCTAAGAGAGTAGTTTGAGGTAAGTCTCTGTGTTGGAACAAATCACAAATTTCAAGTAATTTGTATTTTTTCTAACATACTTACCGAGAACGACTTTCGGGTAATGGCCCTCCCTTCCTTCCCCGAGTGCCTTACTGACCCTTAAGACATTTTGTACCATCCAGGAACTTACTGAGGAGCGAGACCCAAGCTAACACGCGACCTGGCTCGGGGACTAGCCTCAGGGCACGTTCTCCTTACGACTGGGTTAGTCCTCATAGAAAACAGAAGTAGGGTAGACTACACAAAACTCTGGTCGGTTGGGAGGAGATTCCAGGTACCTCCTAAGAAAGTAGTTCTCGGTAAGTATGTTAGGAAAAATACAAATTACTTAAAATTTGTGATTTTGTAACAGTTACATGGATGGGGCATCCCCTTTGAGCATCTCGTCATGGATAAACTACCATGTTAATAATTCAGTGACTGTTCCAATCCCCCTGAAGAAATATCCTTGTTTTAAGACCTAGGTTTGTGTAGCTAGGAGAATATGAATGAATATTAAATTTTACGTTGTTCCTACACTTTTACCAACCTAGAATGTCTTTCAACATTAAGGAGAGGTACATAATGACAGGTGGTGAGCATGAGTAAGTTACCACGCCCACTCTCCTGTTGTAGACTTTTTGTTTGTAGTTGTGAGGAATACAGGCGTATTCTTTCCTATCCAAGGATGTTTTAATCTTTTTCTCACACTTTTTAGTTTGAATGGTTGATACTTTGCTTTGTGTTAATGATGAAACAAAGCAGGAATTCATATGGGGTCAGGGCTGACATAGCTAAACTAGCGGTAGTCTCTCATTTACCTTGTGTATATTTTTTTTAGGGAGCAATTGTTCGCAATCATTCCCATGTGCAGTATAGATATTGGCCTCCCTTTCAGGGACAGACATATTCCTTGAGGAGGAAGGAATAATAATGCCAAAGTGTATAACACTTGGCTCTTCTCATAAAGTTCACCAATCACTGAAGCTGCTGGGTATAAGCCCCTGGCTTTGCACTTGGGAAGTATGCTTCAGGAATAGGGAGAATGTTCTATCTTGATGAATATTTGAAGGTTTAACCAGTACTAATGGAAGCAGAGAACCCAGAATCGGAGTGTTCCTTTGTGGAGCCTCTAGGAGGATAAGGAATATTGTGTGTGGCAATTGTGGCACCAGCTGCAAGTAGGAAAGAATTGACTTTTTTTGGTAAGTCTGACTGAAGTAGTAGGCCAACTGGTTTTTGAAGAGAGATTCTCTGTTCCGATTCTTAAAAGGTTTGGAAGGATTCAACAGCAGTTTCAGCTATGCTGAAGAGATGCCATATTTCGAAGGACTCGGGTGTGTATAGCTGAGAAAAATATAAAATTCGTTTAAAGATTTGTTATCCTTCCTTTGTCAGTTAGTTTGAAACTAAGATTAAGGTGGTATCACTAGAACTCTTGATCAGCATATTTTTTTATATACTGTACTGTGTAGGCAATGTGAATTTTGTTTAACGTTACAAATAACTACAAATGCAACAAAAGGAAAATTGAATAATTTTACTGATTTTAGAAAAGGTTCTAATTACTCTGAAGTACAGGGTTTGATATACTGTGTTCCAATTTTCTTGATGTTAATATTTTTTTTGTTTCAACTTTCATAGTAATGGCTTCATATAGTATTTACATATTGTAGTGTACTTGTAATAAGTTTCTGATAGGTATTACTACAACTTTAATCAAGCTTTTGTCGCTTATCATTTTATGCTATTATAGTTTTATTACCTAGAATTTTTTTATTTCAATTCTATTTTTTTTACAGTACCGTTATTATGGTGAGAAAGTAGTTACTGCTTGCCTCAAGGGTGGAGCACACCATGTTGACATAAGTGGAGAACCTCAGTATTTAGAGACTATGCAACTGAAATACAATGAAGAGGCAGCAGAAAAGAACCTTTACATCGTTGGTGCTTGTGGTTTTGATTCTATCCCTGCTGATCTAGGAACTCTGTTCTTGCAGGAAAATTTCCCGGGTAAGTTCAACAATTCAAGAAATTGATATACTGTACACACATTTATGAACATTTTACTTCATCATCTATCCCATTTCTTGAATGTTTAGTTTTCAGCTATTATAGCTGAATTGCTGAGAATGATTGAACTTTCAAGTCTTTTAGCGCTCTATTTTGACCTAATTCAAGGCTTGCTTTTGACAGCTCCCGTATGTTTTTACTATAGAAAAGTTTTAGTTGCTTTTTTAAATGTCATATTGCTGTTTTTTCTGTTAAAATAAAAAGAAAATAATGCTTACATTACTTGTAAGCTTAAATGATACATTTGTGTAAGATCTTTCAAATACAAGTCAGACAAATTCTCTTGTTACTTGGTAAATTTTTTAACTTCCTAAATGTATTTTTCTCTGAATTTTTAATGGAAAGTATTAACATATGTAATAAAAAACACATGTTCAGGATTTAAAGATTAAAAATTTCTTCCTTTTATTATCTAGGTGCTATGTGACTTAGAAGCTTCATTGCTTCATTTTGCTGTTTTTCTTTTAATTATAGGAATTGGCAGGTCATTGACTTGATTGTTATATAGACTAGAATATATTTTCATATTAATAGAATATGTGCATGAAATAGGCAGAGTAGGTAATATTATACATCCTTTTTTATTTTAATCCTTAATCATTTGTAGGTAGTAGTTTGGCCAGGGCACCTGCCACCTGTTAAGATACTACCAATAGAGAGTTGTGGGGTCCTTTGACTGGCTAGACAGTACTGCATTGGATCCTTCCCGCTGGTTACGGTTATTTTCCCTTTGCCTACACACACATACCGAATAGTCTGGTCTAATCTTTACATATTCTCCTGTCCTTGTATACCTGACAACACTGAGATTACTAAACTATTCTTCTTCACCCTAGGGGTTGACTGCACTGTACAGTGGCCAATTTCCTCTTGGTAAGGGTAGAAGGGACTTTAGCTATGGTAAGATCTTCTAAGAGGAGGACACTCCAAAACCAAACCTTTGTTCTCTAGTCTTGGGTAGTGCCATAGACTCTGCACCATGGTCTTCCACTGTCTTGGGTTAGTTTTCTTGCTAGAGAGTCAACTTGGGTACACTTTTCTATCTTATTACTCTTCCTCTTGTCTTTTTAAAGATTTTATAGTTTATATAGGATATTTATTTTAATGTTACTGGTCTTAAAATATTTAATTTTCCTTTTTTCCTTTCCTCACTGGGCTATTTTCCCTGTTGAAGCCCCTCGGCTTTTAGCATTCTGCTTTTCAAACTAGGGCTGTAGCTTAGCAAATGATGATGATGATAATAATTTGACTTCCAGTTTTACATAAAATGATACTGTAATAAAATTATTTCCTACCTTTGTAACATGGTTTTTCGTCACAGCTTGGCACTTAGTTTGATCTGTTTATAAAAAAAATAGTAAAAAACTTGAATCTTTGCAGGCAAAAATCTTAAGCAAAGAAAATTTTTTTTAAGCTTTAATTATAAGCTACACATTCTACTTTTAAAATACACAAGACTCGTAATCTTAACTTTTTACAAGTAGAATAATGTCTTATAATTGTGAATTTTCCAGTAACAAATTGTATCGGCCATATTTATAAGCATTGTGGGTAATTTACTAAATAATAGTATATGTACACTAAAATTGTACATGCTATGAAGGTAAACCAATTAAGAAGTTACAAATGTTGTGACTTTATGGCAACAATTATTTAGTTAGTTAGCGGGAAATCTTGTAATTTATGTTGAAGTGGTCAGTGAAGCTTGTGCATCCAAGTGTGTTTTGATTGTATTCTTATATCCTGTTTTTGTTGCAGGGGATTTGAATTCTGTTGAAATGGTGGTTGGATTTGACGATTCTTCTGTTGTAAGTATCAGCGGAGATATTCACAAGTATTGTATAACAGTTACTGGTCATCATAGTTAATGTTTTGAGTTATTATACCGTAGGGCTATTTTATTGCCTTTTTCTTCTTAAAGTGAATGGAAAAATATCATGAAAGTATCTCATCTTAAGAAACTAGTAAGTTCAATGAGACCATCATGGCCCTTTATAATTAGTTTTTGCATCTCATTTTGACAAGTTGATTTGAATACAACCCTCATTAGCAACTGAGACATGTTAGTATTAAGGTAATATGCAATTATAGTACATTATATGTACAGCAAAACAAAGTAATTTTATTCCTGACCAAGTGTTTCTTCTTTTCATTATCATTGGTATGAAAAAGTACTCGGGAAAGAAAATTTTATTGTGAAAAATAATGGGAAAGAAATGTTATTACAGTGGTGGTAGATGTGACACATCCAGATAGGAAATTTCATCTTTTTTAAGTACGCAGTGCAACAATTTTTCTTAGTAAATGTATTAAATACGGATTGAATTTTAGTTAAGCTTGACTGGAGAAATGTACATTTGAGTCACTCATCTTTTTTTCTTTGAGCTATGATATAAATAATTCAAAAGTAATAGCAGTAATTTTTTTTTTTCTTTTTTTTTTTTTTTTTTTTTTTTGGCAAGTTAAGTTTAGCCAAGGCTGTATACTGTATTTCAGGGTAGTTCCAGCATAAACTTCACTACCTTGGAATGCGCTGTACTTGGGCTCGCTCATAGCAAGGAGCTCAGGGCTATCCGTAAAGAGTTATTCCCAACATCACTTCCTAAACCAGCCTTCCGACCTGAACCAAGGCGAGTTACCAAGAATGTCTTTTTTTTTTTAAGTTGGTATGGGTACATGTTAAGCTATCAGGTAGTACCTTTTCCAAAAAAAAATAAAAGTCTAGTTAATCTAAGAGATAATACATAGCGAGACTTGAAATAGCAGAACAGTGGATATGGCAAAATTTAGACATAATAGTTATAAAGAACATAATGTTCATATGATAAAATCTTTTGGTCATGAACTTCTTTAACAAACTTCCACATGAGAGTGGAGATTATACAGTGGAACCTCTACGTAAGATCTTAATTCGTTCCGGGACCTGCTTTGTATGTTAAAACAATCGTATGTTGGAGCAAATATTCCCATAAGAATACACTGTAATTTGTATAATTCGTTCTAGAGCCCAAAAACTTATGATAACTCCTTAATAAATTACTACACATAATTACACACAACAATAATACAATTGCATTATATAAGAGATGTAAAGGGCTTCAAATTCTTTTATTTACCAGTAGTCTTAGTTTTTCAGAATCTCGTATTAACAACGGTCTTATATGCTTTCAACATTTTATATTTACCTTTTGTCTTAAAGACTTCATTTTACATTCAATCTCTGTTTCACAGTCCAACATGTTTTTAATGATCTTTTAACTCTGTACATTTCAGCATGTTTCCAAGGTAATAGAAATGCTCTGATCTCTTTTAAGACATGCTCATCAATCACAGAATCTAATTTTCCTTGTTTCCCATAGATTTTGTAATCCAGAGTACCTCTTGCTATACTTTCAGTATACAGTACAGTACTCTACAAAGTTCACCCCTAATTCTTTTCCCACAACATTCCCATGTTCATTTTTCTGAAGGTACTTCCTTTCCAGTTAACACCAGTTCTACTGTATATTTACTCTTCAGTTTTCTCTCCATTCCACTCTTCCACTTTTTAACCATTTTCACCACCTCTTCCTCAGATTTTGCTGTTAATATCAGGTCATCTGCATACAGCAGCCTTTAGGTCCTTTTTTCCTGCACTTCTTATTTGTGGCTTTCTTCATTGCAGTGATACAGTGAAGAGCTACTCTATGATGGTATCCAATATTTATCTCAATATGTCACTGCCATATTTTTAACTAATTTGTCCTACTTCTGACCTCTCTTCTTCCATAGCAAAATAAAAATCATCAACCATTGAGGTCCTAATAACAGTAAACCTCGCTGTTAATGATTTTCTTGATTTAATACAATTTTGGTGTACAGTATGCAAATTAGTGCAATATGCACATTATTCGTAAGTTAAAGTAATTTAAATGATGGATTATTACTGATACTAAGAATGAAGCCTGAAGGAAGTCTTTTAGCAGAATTATGATTTAATAAAATTTAAATTGTAAATTTTTGTTTTGATTTTTGTTTCATGATCCATTATAATTAAAATATTTCATTAATTAAAAAAAAAAGATATAATTTGACCAACAAATGACATTCATGATGTAGTTAGTATAGGCTTGGTAATTATAGTTTTATTTACCAGTACTTTGATATTTTCAGAGGTAACTTGTTCTATAGTGAAGAAGCTAAACGATGGTGTTTGCCAAACATGGCATCAGACCGCTCTGTTGTGTTACGAACACAGCGCCTCAATTATGAACTCGAAAAAATGAGGCCGGTACAGTTCAGTGCCTTTTTTGGAATGACTTCTCTCTTGACAGCCGTTGGAGGGGTTCTTTTTGGAATATTTTTCTATGTTATGACATCATTCTCATTCACCAGAAACCTGCTGTTGAAGGTGAGTGTAAATGAAAATCCTTAAGATGAGTAGTATTCAAGTGAAACATTTTTCATAACTATTCAAGGATAACCAACAATTTGAATTTCATATTTATTTTATCTTGCTAAATTTTACAAGATTATTTATTAGAAATTTAATTCCAAGAATACACATTATTTACTATAAATAATTAACCTATGGCTATATCTCACAAATCAAACCCTAGTTACTGTACTGTTTGTAATATATTAGTAGAAGCATCTCGGCATTCCATTCAGATTCTAAACACAAAGTAAACATTACTCTGGGGGGGGGATTATTCCTTATTTAAGGAGTGCATCTCATAACGTCGGAAAAACAAATTATTGCACTTTTGATAAAACTTCCATACAATATTTCATGTTTCAGATAAGCTTTTTCTAATGGAAACAATTTGTTCTGTTGTCAAAAATTCCTTTGTTCTGTAACTGGAATACAAACCTACGCTATTTATTAGCATTACTGTATTACTTTCGGTGAAGCTGAAAGGACAGGCCATTAAAATTTAGCGAGGGTCAACTACCCATCCCGCTAGTTAGTCGGGTTAGTTTGCAGGTTAGGTTGCGCTTACGATTGGTTTCTTCAGTAATTAAATGAAATTATAATTGTTTGTAATTTAACTTTTCAGCTTCTTCTCCGCATGGAACCCTTCCCCCTGGAGGATCCTGTGGTTCTTTAGAGTAGTGAATATTTCTAGCCGAATTAATTAATTGTATTCTTGTTTTATTGTAGCTTTTACGCTGCTGGTCTACTCCTCCCGTTGATGTTGGCCAGGGAAGGGAGTGCGCAGTTCTTATTTTCTCTGTTCACTTGGTGCACACCTTTCCCGTCTCCGGACTAGGTGCTCCTCCTGAGGGAGTTTTTTTTGTTTCATAACTTATTTCAATTTTCCTTGGTTAGTGATACCATTCTTCTTCATTCGACTGAGAGCCGACATAGAAGAGCAGTGCCGTTCATGCCTTGGGAATCTGCTATCACTGTATCATCACTTTCCTGTTCCTCTACTCCTGTGGCAGCTCCTGGTCAGCACACCATCTACGCGGAACTAGCTCTAGCTACATTTCCTCATGCAGCGCGCTCGATGCAGATCTTCAACTTGAACAAGGCTTGTTGATGAGAAGCAAAGAGCGCTGCCCGGAGGTCCACTTCCAGGGTTGGAATACTTTCCCTTTGAAGGGAGTGCTTTTCCTCCCCAGGTGTTGGGTTGTCCTCCCTTCCAAGGGAGAACTTCCCTTCTTCACTTCACATTGACACCCACTGCTGTTGCTGTTTCTTCACTTAAGACTACACTCCCCCCTTGCTGAGTCGACTCTTATGTCGGGGTCGGATCAAGGTTCAAAGCAAGTCTCTCCTCCAGTGAAATGATCACCTTTCTCGTTTGCTTTGGAGGATTGCTGCTGCTGAAGGTCAACTTGCTGATCCACCACCCCCAGACAGTGTCATCGTAGACTAGGCTACCTTGCCAACTCAATGGTTGCATCATTCTCGTCGTGCACGACCACCTCTTCACCTTAGAAGTGCGCATTCACCTTTGGTGAAGAGACGCCTCTTTAGCTTTTCAGCATCGTTAGTACAGCCTTCCTCCGCAGAGAAGCCTCCTCATCCTTCGTCACCGACAATACTGCTGCTAGTCCTCGGACTTAGGCTCTGGATTCTCTCCGCCTGAGGATCGCGCGTGATTCCCTTCGAAAGATGTTCGTCCTGCTAGGACACATACCTTTTCTTGTAAACGAACTCCAGCTCGTGACGCTCCGTCGAGGTCTCGTTTATGACCCTCACCCGGGATGCGTGCCCTTCCAAAGAGCACTTCCTGTCTCCAGATCATCGTTCGGCTGTTCACTGACCGGCTGTTCCAACTTTTTGCAGCTCGTCTTTCTCCAGTCTCTGTTTGCTCATCACCAGTCGCCGATAGCAATCGTCACCTTGCTGATTGCCAGAGCGCCGATTGCTAGCTCGTCAATCGCTGATAGCTATCTCGCTGCTTGCCTACTCATCAGTAAACCTCGGTTTATGATGCACCATTGAGGTCTTGTTCGCGAGCCTCTCCTGAGGAAGTTTTCCCTTCCAGGGCTCATCCTGTCTCCTGTTCGCTGACCAGCTGCGTTCGACCTACTGCAGTTTGTCTTTCTCTTAGTTCCAGTCACGCCGATTGCTACCTCAGTGACTGGCAACCATTAGCTTGCCGATGGCTAGCTCTTCTTTCACCAATGGCTAATTATCAGCTTGCTGATCGCTAGCTCGACAGTCTCCAATTGCTAGCTCATCTTTCTCAGATAGCTAACTCACCGATCGCTGATCATTAGCTCGCCCATCACCTATACCCAACTCGGCAGTCGCTGATTTCCAGTTCGCAGATTGCTAGCTCACTGACCACTGATAGCTACCACTCTGACCACCGATTATTAGTGCGCCGATCGCTGATTGCTAGCCGACAGCCAATCATCGGCCTCCTGATCATTAGATCGCCGATTGCTATCTCGCCTTTCTCCGATCATTGACCTCCAGTCTCACCGATTGCTGATCCCCAATCCACTGATAGCCAATCCTCAGCTTGCTGATGCCCAGCTTGCCGATCGCCAGTCCCCCGATAGTCGGCTATTGCTAGCTTGCCGATTGCCACTCCTCTGATCGCCGATCAACAGCAAGCGGATCACCGTTCACCAATCATTAGCTCAACACTCCGATCATCGAACCTTTCTCCAACCATACAGTTTTCAATTGTCAGCACTCCAAGCTTCCTCTCAGAGCTCCAAATGCTGATCATCAATCCCTGGCTCGCTGATCACCAACTAGTCGATCATTGAAACATATTGCTGTTCCTCAGGGCGCTCCAATCGCCACCTCATTGATCACCAGGCCACCTTGCCAACTCAACGGTTGCAAGCTCAATGATCGCCAATTGTTTTACTGGAATTTGCATGTTTTATTTTTTACGTAGGCCTATGTAGTTCAAAGAATTATACTTATCTGTTTTATTGATTTATAGTGTCGGCCATTTACTTAACCTATAACGTTTGTATTATCAGTCTTAATCGTTATCTATTATTAGGTTTATTACTGCCTTTAGGAAGTTTTGTCTTTTATGATTTACTGTACTTAGGATTTAGTTAGACCCAACTTGTGTAGGTTTAAATGTGTGTTTGTCCCTCTTCGCCTTACTGTTACATGTGACTTGAACTTCGCTCTTTTGATTATATAATTCTTATTAAGCCTATAGGCTTAGAAATAAAATAAAGAAGGATGTAGACTACACGTAGACTAGAGAAATTTTACAAATGGTGCTTTATAAGTTACAAGATATGATGTAAATTTAAAATGCTATCTGACATATAGCCATTCCCTAATATGTTATAAAGCCAAGGCTCCAGAGCCATATTATTATTATCATTATTCCAAGGCACGTTTTTACTGCAGAATCTCCAGATTACAGTATAGCTGTGGGTGAATATCTGACCTGCTGTGTTTGTAAAGTAAAAGTAAATAGAGGTAGAAATAATTATATTTCTAATAGCGAAGATAACTTGCTACCTCACTTATTTAATTAGCTAATTGTCATTATTTCCTCTCCCCGAATAAATCCCTCAAGAGACTAGAACTGTATAGGTAGTGTTGACTATAACCTATTTCTAAGCTATAGACTTATGATGATTTGTTGCAAGTTTCCAACCCTACTAATTTTTGCTTTATACACAAAACGACATAAGCAAAATTAAATATCTTTAAAATGAGTTTACTGTATATCCCAAATGCATAAATTGGTACCATTAGATTATAGGGCTAAGCTTAATTTTTTTCCCTCATGATGCCCTCTTCCTGACAGACAGTTCCATGAATAGTCTCAGAGTCATGGTGACAAAGGAATTTGTGCTACGGTAACGCATTTAATTTTTTTCTGAAATATCATTCTAGCACAATTTTTTTTAATTATGTAATATTTTTCAAGGATGAAATTTTACATAACTATGGGCCAACGTGGTCTCATACACGTTTACCAAATGAAATTTGAGTTTTTAAAACTAAGTGGCAACTTGAGAACAACGCTCATCTGATGAAAAAATAAGAAATTAGCACCAGGTTTGCTCTTTACTGTCCATGTAGCAAATATAATGTGATAATGTGTATTTGAGGGTAGTGGCTTTTCATGGGTTAGTAACCCAAAAATATGATTGTCCTTATGGTCCTCACTGGTGTGGAAATTTACTGTTAAAGGCCCATACTTAATCTAAAGTTTATTCAATCTTTCTCTATAAAAAAAACTTTGAAGTCTGTTTTCTGAACTTTAAATTTTTGAAGAAAATTGAATCAACAATATTTCTTTTTTAATATTGACAGATTTTTTGTCATTCACACACAAAAGGATAGGGAATTTTACAGTGAAAGATGGAAGTGGAAGGTTAGGGAATTTTACAGTGAAAGATGGAAGTGGAAGGTTGTTAAAAGGAGAAGAGGCAAGGAAAAGGTGGGTGGAATATTTTGAAAGTTTACTGAATGTTGAGGATAATAGAGAGGCAGATATAATTGCTGTTGCAGGTGTTGAGGTGCCAGTGATGGGAGATGAGAATGAGAGAGATTACAAGAGAGGAAGTGAGGAGAGCACTAGATGAAACGAGAGTAGGAAAAGCATCTGGTATGGATGGTGTGAGAGCTGAGATGTTTAAGGAAGGGGGTGTGACTATACTTGAATGGTTGGTGAGATTGTTTGATAAGTGTTTTGTGTTGTCAATGGTACCAGTAGAATGGGGTTGTGCGTGTATTGTACCACTATATAAGGGTAAGGGAGATGTGCATGAGTGTTGTAATTCAAGGGGTATTAGCTTGTTGAGCGTGGTGGGAAAAGTGTATGGTAGAGTACTGATTAATAGGATTAAGGTTAAAACAGAGAATGCAATCTTAGAAGTACAGGGTGGTTTTAGAAGAGGTAGGGGTGGTATGAATTAGATTTTTACAGTTAGGCAGATATGCGAGAAATATTTAGCGAAAGGTAAGGAGGTGTATGTTGCGTTTATGGATCTGGAGGAAGCGTATGATAGAGTTGATAGGGAAGCAATGTGGAATGTGATGAGGTTATATGGAGTTGGTGGAAGGTTGTTGCAAGTAGTGAAAAGTTTCTACAAAGGTAGTAAAGCATGTGTTAGGATAGGAAATGAAGTGAGCGATTGGTTTCCGGTGAGAGTGGAGCCGAGACAGGGATGTGTGATGTCGCCGTGGTTGTTTAACTTGTACAGTATGTTGATGGAGTGGAGAGAGAGGTGAATGCTCAAGTGCTTGGACGAGGATTGAAACTGGTAGACGAGAATGACCATGAATGGGAGGTAAATCAGTTATTGTTTGCGGATGATACTGTACTGGTTGCAGACGCAGAAGAGAGGCTTGGCCGCTTAGTGACAGAATTTGGAAGGGTGTGTGAGAGAAGGAAGTTGAGAGTTAATGTGGGTAAGAGTAAGGTTATGAGATGTACGAGAAGGGAAGGTGGTGCAAGGTTGAATGTCATGTTGAATGGAGAGTTACTTGAGGAGGTGGATCAGTTTAAGTACTTCGGGTCTGATGTTGCAGCAAATGGTGGAGTGGAAGCAGATGTACGTCAGAGAGTGAATGAAGGATGCAAAGTGTTGGGGCAGTTAAGGGAGTAGTAAAAAATAGAGGGTTAGGCATGAATGTAAAGAGAGTTCTGTATGAGAAAGTGATTGTACCAACTGTGATGTATAGATCTGAGTTGTGGGGAATGAAAGTGACGGAGAGACAGAAATTGAATGTGTTTTTTGAGATGAAATGTCTAAGGATTATGGCTAGTGTATCTCGACTAGATGGGGTTAGGAATGAAGTAGTGAGGGTGAGAACGGGTGTAAGTAATGAGTTAGCAGCTAGAGTGGATATGAATGTGTTGAGGTGGTTTGGCCATGTTGAGAGAATGGAAAATGGCTGTCTGCTAATGAAGGTGACGAATGCAAGAGTTGATGGGTGAAGAACAAGAGGAAGGCCAAGGTTTGGGTGGGTGGATGGATGGAGTGAAGGAAGCTCTGGGTGATAGGAGGATAGATGTGAGAGAGGCAAGAGAGCGTGCTAGAAATAGAATGAATGGCGAGCGATTGGGATGCAGTTCTGGTAGGCCCTACTGCTTCCTCCGGTGCCTCGGATGACCGCGGAGGTAGCAGCAGTAGGGGATTCAGTGTTATGAAGCTTCATCTGTGGTGGATAACGGGGGGGGGGGGGGGGGACGGTGGGCTGTGTCACCCCTAGCAGTACCAGCCGAATTCGGTTGAGTCCCTTGTCAGGCTGGGAGGAACGTAGAGAGGAGAGGTCCCCTTTTCTGTTTCATTTGTTTGATGTCGGCTAACCTCCCCCTCTCAAAAAAAAAAAAAAATGGGGGGAAGTGCCTTGGTATATGTATGTATGTGCAATCTAGAAGTCAATTTTTGAAAATTAAAAAAACTTCATGAAAAAGTCACAATCGGAAGTTTTGCCTCTATACAGTATTTGTGTGTGTATTTTTAGTTGAAATATAAAAATTGATTGAGAAATAGAAAACTTAGAGTTTGGAGTAACTTCAAAATAACAATTTTAGTGCAGCAGAGTCTTGTTCCTTAAGATATTTTCCAACAAAAGGAGTATTTAGGTATTTTGACTAATATGTCTTATTTCTTATTTCAGTATCCAGAAATCTTCACTTTTGGTATATTTTCAAGAAAAGGACCTGAGCTATCAACATTAAAAGGCCTGAAATTCTGCATCACACTCACTGGGAAAGGATGGGACACAAAGCTGGAAGATCCTGCAGAGCAACATACAGATCCTCCTAACACAACAAAAACAGTAACGGTAAAGATCTTGGTTCTTATACCACTTTGGTCTTACATTAAAAATTGTAGTCTTGAAATATTTTTATTGTTGAAAGAGGGCCCTTTTTTCTTACTATAGTCTTGATACAACTTCATAATTCAATATATTTTATAGGGCTGGTGCGTAGGTATTGCTACAAGTTCTTTGTACCCGCTAGCTTTCAGTGCTGTATTATAATGTCCACGTTCCTTTTTCTCTACTACTGTTAGGCTATTTGAATTTCAACTTTTTCTTTCTAAATAAATTATAATGCCAAAATGAAAAACTGTACAGCATATCATATTTCTGAGGTCAATTTTTTCTTTACCTTAAAATTTTTTTTATAGGTTGTGGGTCCTGATCCAGGATATACTGCTTGTGCTATTGTTGTAACTCAGGCTGCCTTAACGATTCTTGAGGAAAAGGATAGGCTCCCTGTCAAGTAAGTACAATTGTATATTTTTTTTAAACTAATTTCATGTTTTGTGTGCTTGCTCTTTAGTTTATATCACAAATTGGGGCTTCATTTTTGTTCCTATATGTAATATAAACCTTTGATGTTTAGTAGGAGTAGGACTACAGCGAAGCTATAACGGCCATTAAGTTTTTAATGAGGTAAATGCAGCTACTGAAGTGGGTAAGCCTCGCCTCCCAACTGGTACTGCCATTCTTTATGTACATACTTCTCAATATCCTATTTAGGCTTGATTTAAGTTTTGATATTTCTTTCCAGATTGTTTTCTTGCTATTAGTGGCATAGGTTCTGGGTGGACATGGTGTTATGTCCGGATAAACGTAGCAGTGTCTTGCAGGTACATGATTAAACCGGAGGTTAACCCTCATCACCTGGTGTAGTCTTGTAGTTGAACGACTGTTTGTAGAATTCCCCATATTCTGAGTGTAGGGACTGGCCTGGCCTTGTGTGCAGTGGATTGAGTTTGCAAATAAGAAGGCAAAGTCAAAGACAAATTCTTTGAAGTCAGTCTTGGCAATACTCAAGCTGATGCCTAAGAAACCTTCAAGCACTTTCATTTCTTCTTCAGATTCACTGTCTGCTGCTCATTCTTTTCCATCTGAGACTGAATGTTGGAGGAAGTAAGGAGGGGGAGCCACTGCCCTTCCTCAGGGAGGTCCTTTAGTGAAATTACAGTAATTCCTTTCACTAGCAAAGGAGAAACCCCTGCCTCTTGCCCAAAGCTCTTCCACCATCATAATTGCAGCCTACTCTTGCAAGGACTTGGACCTGGGCTTTTGTGGCCTGCCTTTAGTATCAGTGGTGCCCCGTTGGCAGAGAAACTTACTGAGGTCTTAGCATCCTCTAGGTCTCAAGGTCTTCTCGTCCTTTTGCCACTCTTCCATGGCTTGCAAAGGAGAGCTGTGTTGTGACTACCGTGGACACGCTCTTGCCTGCTGCCACAGACAAGCCCTCGTTGCCTGTAGCAGTTGGAATGCAGCAAGAAAACCCTTGACTTAGTGGAGAAGCAGGGTTGTCGCTACCCTTCCTCTGATTAGTCTGTTCCTGTGCCTTGTTTCCTTGTTGAGGAGCTGCCTGCTGGAGTGTCTAAAGTGTTCTTCCAGTTCCTCTGCATGGATTTTTAGTAGTGGTGTTGTACTGAAACCCTCCCCACAGAGAGGCATGCAGGTACAAGGTTCTAGGGCACATGCTTTTGCCTCAAGGGCCAAATGTCATTAGATAATTGGCATGAGTGCTACTGGTCAGGATGTAGAGATACACTGTTCTCCCACTTGCAGGAACATCCAGACAAACTGAAACGAACCCCTCCCCACGCACATGCGTAAAGAAGTCTGTTCGTACTGAGCATTTGTCAACTTCACCTGAAGAAACAACCACTCCTCCATGAACTGGGAAGGCATGTAGTCGAAACCCACGAGCATGCTCACTGACACGTCAGAATTATGAAAGTACATAATCGTTATCCTAAACATGATCAAGACTTGACATTCACGAGTGTTTTCATAAACATGATTGTCTTGTAGTAAAAGATCTTGTCTGGATTCGCCATGCATACGATCACCTCAAGCATTGCCTGGTATGTGCGCCCCACACGTGAAATCATCTCTATGAGTACAGTGCACCCTGTTTGTGCCATGATTAGCTGAGAGACAATTTTTGGTGAATGTTAAACCTAGAACCACAGTTATCTAAACGCTCACGATTACCAATGTGTGAACAACACACAACATGAGAGAGATCACCGAGACACACAAGATCATAGACATGCATGATAACCATCTTGTTCACGTTCTTATGCATGCGTATACATTTGGACATTCATATCTGGAAGGCTATAGATTCCTCCTAGACTGTACACTAGTCCCTAGTTGAGGCCTAGCCTAACACCTACATCATCTTGGTGCTTGGGTAGTTAGGAGGCTGACAGGCAGGATTCAAGTTGGACAATGCATGGTTTTGTATAATGTATAGGAACAAATAACATTTTTTTACTAACCCTTTTACCCCCAGGCTATTTGGAAATTTCCAACCCTTAACCCCCAGGGGTTATTTTTTTTCAAGCACATTTTGCAGTACAGTATATTTTTTTTTAAATTGCTCTAACAGCCTTAATTTTTGACATAGAGAGGTCAGGTTAGTCTCATTCTCTTGGAAAATGCCTGAAGTTTCTCAAAAAATTATCAAAAATATAGAAAAGAAAATTTAAATAGCAGTTTTTTGCAAGGACGTACCGGTACGTCCATGGGGGTAAAGGGATGAGTTTTGTGAAACTTACCAGTACGTCCTTTGGGGGTAAAAGGGTTAACCTGAAACCTTCAACTTACATAGTCCACTTCAACCACCCAAGTAGTCAAAGGTCAAAGTCAAGGCAGCCAGCTGTGTTTACCTCCTTAAAAACCATATTAAAGGTTTCAGGTTTGTAAAGGTTAGGAAAAATACAAATTGAATAAAAAATTTGTAAAGTTTTCATTTTTTAAATACTACTATAAAGGTCTTGAGTTTAGTCTGCTATTTGGCCCAATGGAATCCTGTCTTATTTCCAGAAATAAAATTTTAAAATATTTGTGAATTTAATAGTTTTATGTGAAATCCTTTCATGTTCAAAATTAATTTTTTGTTAATTTTACCATATAACTATTATGCAGTATCTATTATACTGCATGGTAATAAAACAGTTGAGACTCGGCCATAAACTTGAATGTTTTTAGTACATGCCATAAACTTGAATGTTTTTAGTACATTTAATTTAGTCTTGCCAAGGTTTGTTAGCATTATGGATTTTGTAGTGCAAGAAATAGAATAACATTTAAACGTGATGTATTCAAGCTGTCAGATCCCCCCTTAAAATGCATATCCTTGTTTACCCTAAAATTGTTTCACAACTAACTTCACACCTGACAAGGTAACCCTAAATCATATTTATTAAAAGGGAAAAGTTGATTCATATCTTTCAGACCAAGGTAAACTACTTCCCCATGAATAAAATTGATTTGACAAGTAATATGAAAGTTTACGCCTGTCCCAGTGAACTAAATTCACCCGTAAATTGTGTGCCGAGGATGTGTGTTCTATTCAGAAGTGTGATTAATGGGAATGAACATGATTTTTAAATTAAAATCTTATTTCTCTACGTAACCTCAGAGTAAAACTAGTGACCCACCTACTTCTCTCCCTACTTTTGATTTGAAGTGTTCAGGTTTTTTTATTTGAAGTGTTCAGGTTTCAAGTCCACTTAAATCTGAAGAGTTCTTTACCTTCTTCCTAGCAGATGGTGAGGTAGTGTACAAAGGCAGGGGTGATAAAATAGTTTGTTCTAGTTATAGATTAATGTATGAAAATATTTACTTGCATTTGCAAGTGTTTAATTTTACAAGTTATTTTTTTCTCAAGCAAACATTCCTTTTTCAGAGGCGGTGTTTATCCACCAGGTGCTGCCTTTCTTAAGACTTCTCTCAGGGATCGACTTGAGGCCAATAACATAAAGTTTTCTGTTCAGGAGTAAAAATTTTAAGTCTTCCAAGTAAAGAGGGCTAAGTATGGTGCTTTAGAAATACCTAATTAAAAACTTTTCTATTCAAGTACTTATTCTTTTATTATGAACAAATGCTGAAAGTTTTAAAACCTGTCAAGGTAGATATTAAACGAGAGCTATATGTTGGTTGTGGATGTGAAATGAATATTGGTATTTGTTAAACCGTGTCATAGATTATCTTGTTAGCAGGTTAGTGTTATCTACTTAATAGTTTAATGATATGCAAGGTTTTAAAAATTAAAATCATGCCACTGTCAATGGTTTGTATACCATCAGTCTTGAAGCATCCTCTATTTAATAAGATTTTTTTTTATACTGTGATGGAAAGGCTGTTTGGAAGAAGTTAACTCACTTGACAGGGCATTAGAAATATATGGCATGCAGAGTAGACAGTGTTCTTGATTAAAAGTATTACCTGTAGGTTGGCCAAGATAAATTTTGATGGCATTTATAATAACTACCTTGAGATTTTAAGCTTATTTTTCCATTATGGTTTTGCCAACATATACAGTGTAGTCCAATAGTTGGTTAAAACCTGTCATATGGTTTGTTCAAAAGCTTTAATTAGCCTAGTATGCGAACTTATTGCAATAAATAATTTTGGTGCATTTATTAATAATGCAATAGTCAAAGTAAAGGTTAAGGTAGTCGCTATTCTGTGGTTTTCATATACAATTGCTGTGAAAAGGGAATGAAAATGTCTTGAGGAAAAGTTTTGTCTAAGCCTTAAATTCAAACGGTGCTACAGATAAATTATATGGTTTACTTAAGCATGTCTGATTATTGGTTACTGGAAAAGATATTAAACTATTGGTTTGTATTTTTTTTTTGTTGTTCTGTGAAAGGATTTTCTTCCTCTTTTTATTAAAAGTAATTTTATCATTGAGGAGCATCTTTGAAAAAATTTTCTCCATTGGTATGACTAGACCAGGATTAATGATTGTATGACTTTTTTTTTGGTCTGCTAACATCTATTAGTTTCAATTAATTGAAAAAAAAAAAAATCCAGGAAATTTAATGATCCATAATAATAATCTTAAATGGTTATAACTGTATTGCTTCATAGCTAATTTTACACAGCCGTAACTTCTTAGTTCTACTAAGTTAATGTATCATGCCCATAAGGAAAGCATAACTAAAGGTATTGAGTAGTTGTATGTTATTTACTAACTGCATGGTTGTGTACTTGTAAAGAACAGTAGAGAGCTGTGGAAGTATATTTGCATTACATTGTGTTTTTGATAACAATGAATATTAGGTATTCGTCAATGTTATATCAAGTTTTTCCTAACCCAAACATATTTGAGCATTTCTTTCCATGTGGTTACATATTTGATTAGATATATTTAAATGTCAATCAAAACTATGCGTTCTAAAGATTTCCAGTAGTCGTTTATTTTTGTATTTTTATTGTTCTTACATTCTGGACACTTTGAGTAATACATTCCTATGAAAATAACTACAATAAGTTTCTATATTGATCTACTGTATAAGATTTAGACCTTTCAATTTCTGCAAAATGGCCACATGTATGATGATAGAAAATAGGCCCTCATTGTTGCAATATATGGTCCTGTAAGGTTTACTAATTTTCATGACATTTAAACTTGTTAAAATGCAGGATGATTCCATTTGTAATGCACTTATTTTCTTATGTATTAAGCTTTATATGATTAAATATAATAAATATATTTTGTACTGGACTAGATCATTCATTCAATTTGCACCTTTGATCTCTACAAATTTGAATTCCAAATCTTTTGTTTAATGGATTTTCGTACTACAGTAGAGGCTCGTACTTGAATGGAAATATTTTTACAATGTAATAGTGTAAAGTGATGGGATATTTCATTGCAATAACTAAGGTTGGTCTTATGAGAGAATACAAACCAACCTCCTTCAGGTAGGGTGTGTATTTTCAGAGCAATGAAGTGTACTTTTAAACTTTTTCTTTAAGGAAGTGAACACTGGTTATTGCTGGTTATCGTGAAGCAAGACACGAGGTCATGGGAGGGGATGGAATTTACATTGCTAAACCACCTGTAGATCCACACTCGCTGTGCTCTTGCTAGGGGCATGATTGTTCACTATCATCCCCAAGTGTCATGTGTAGGTCATAGCCTCCTTCCCATGGCAGGCATATGCTTTAAGCGGGAGAGAGAGAGCTTTGCTGCCTCCTTCAAGTCATTGGGTGCATCTATCACTGCTGTGCTTACTTCCCTTGCTCATTCCCTGGGGAGTGTGCGACAGTAGCAAGGAGTCCCCCGGATCTATGTTGGCGAACTTTTAGATGCTAGTGGTGTGTGGGGTTCCTTCTGTGTTTGGTGCACTACGGGAGGTTTTGGTCTCCTAAGGTCTTTCAGTACCAGTAGTGAAGGGTATGTCGATGAGTTCCCAGTATGTTTGCAATCGCTAGGAGCAATAAACATTAACGCTTCCAGGAGCTGCATTGCATAACACACTGGTAATCTCACAACTATCTGTTATTGAAACTGCAGATTGCTTTGAAAGCTTCATGGTTACTATAGCAGATCCATGCTTCCCTCTTATCATATTTGAAATTCATCTTGATTTCACTCATTTTACTGCAAGGTTGTGTATAAATGCTTCGTAATGAAATTTGAATGACTTGGTTTCCTTACATTGTCATCAATTTTTGGAACATTGGAAGAGCGATCCTTTTTAGTTTCCAGGTTGTCATATCCCAGGTATTGGTGGGGTCGTCATTGGAAGGAAACATTTTCAATGGTTTTGTTTGTTGGTTAGTTTACCTGCTTGAGAATGTTAAGAAGGTATACATTGGAAAAGAAATTTGCATTCTCTACTATCAGCACAGCGAGAGTGTACTTCCCAAGATGGTCCACTCCATATCCTACCCGTGGGATAACATAAACAGTTGGGTCTTGCAATACGTGTGTTCGGAATGTGCGATTCCCCTTTTATGTAATTATTAGTTCTCAAAAAATGAATTTCTTTCTGCAAAGCCTTTGTCTATGAGTCACGAACATCCAGACAAACTGAAACGAACCTCTCCCCATGCACATGCGTAAAGAAGTCTGTTCATACTGAGCATTTGTTAACTTTACCTGAAATAACCACTCCTCCATGAACTGGGAAGGCACATAGGAGGACCCCACAAGCATGATCACTGACACGTCAGAATTATGAAAGTCCACAATTGTCATCCTAAACATGATGAAGACTTGACTATGTCTTTTCAAGTACTGCATGGGAAGGTTAGCGTAGGAATGGTTATGATAACTGATAATAAATGTAACCTTACCATATTTATTTTATCATAATAAATATCCTATTTGAGGAAAAATTTCATATCAACAATGAGAACAACTTTTATCTATTCGTTTCCTGCTGAGAAAATGTAAACATTGAGTTGTGGTTACGTTCTCAAACCTTTATCTTTCTTTCTCTAACCTTTCGATAATTTTAATGGTAGCAATAACATTTACATTAGCATATGTTAATGATGGTATTAATAACATTTATATTGGCATAATAATTTTTCATTAAAAATGCATCATGATTCAAATTATCCTCATTCTCTAATCGCACCATTTTCTCTGTCACATCGAACGTTATAGTGGTAACCAAATTGTTCAATAATTTAATATTCAACTACGCCAGTATCATTTTTTTTTTTTTTCCCTGGTTCCATAATTGATGTGGGTATAGGTTGTTCCATAATTGATGTGTGTATAAGTTATGGAATTGAACAGACATAACTGAAGTGGAGGCCCTTTAGGAAAAAATATTTTGGAAATGGAACCTAAAATTGTCCCTTTTAATAATTCAAAATTATCATAAATTATCATACTGTTATTGTTAACTAAACGCAAAGAAAATAGTTTGTTTTGTGACGTGAATGTATTTTTAGGGATATGATAAGTAAAATATATGTAATACTGTAACATATTTACTAAAAGCTTTTAGAATCACTGGTTATCAGTTGGATGTGTAATTGCATTCATTTGTTTGTCATGTTCGGCGATGAAACATTCATTACATAACCAATATTTGGTAGAATATCTTTTGCTGCAAAAGGTAACCTACACACTGATGTGTAAATATGTTCATTTGTTCGTTATGATTGGCAATGAAACTTTATCAATGGTTTTATAGGTAGCGTGTTTAGGAAAAGCATGATATACAATTGTCTTTAGTTAATTTGGATTTCAAATGATACAGCAAAAGCTAGCCTATCCATAGATGGTTTTGTAATTCACTTGTTGTCTTGTACAACAGATATGACAAGTTAATTAAAATTGGCCCTAATTTTAGGTCGTCTTCAGTGGAAATATACGGTATTTACACAACCGGGACGTAATATCAAACTTTTTCAACTTGTCAACACTTTATGAAACTTTTTTTAATGTTTTATTAATTCATAACAAGAATTTCATATTAGAAAAATACAGTAGAGTAATTAGTATTGAAAATGGAAAGTAAACAAGTTTGACTGGGTAAGTTGCCATTTGCCTTGCCTTAATGGAATTATTCCCGTCATGTGTATTGAAATCTGCGATGCTATGAATCAACCAAATTCTCGCATAATTGGGACCCCACTATATAGAAGCACATGTTTAAGCTAAACCCACCTGTTGGGACAGAGATAAAAAAACATGGAATCATTCTCCCCATATCTGTAATGATGGGCTTCCAGCCAGAAAACAAGAGTCCCACCTCAATCATTGGATCTCCCGTGATTCCAATGATCCAATTGTTAAAAAAGGCTCAAAACCTCTTTGGGATGGCTGAGATCATCCATTACTCTCACATATAGCTTTGAATGCAAATACCTCCCAACCGTGAGCCTTTCTCCCATTCATCTAAGCAGGCAGTAATTACGAATGTGAAAATATTCACGCCACTTAAGGAACAAAATATATAAATAAATAAAGAAATAAACAAAAAATATACTGTATATAGAAATAAAGGAAACAAGATGAAAGAAAGTTGTTAAAATTAGGAGGTGATCCGATAATGTTGAGAAGTAGAAATAGAAGAAAGAAATTTTGATTCAAACTGAGGGAGCAGTTTCCCTAAGTTCGAGAGCCCTTTTACCTGTCACAATGCTTCAACATGGAAACGATATTCCTTGTTGAAGGAAAATGACTACAAGGCATTCTCTCTTTAAGAGAGTCATGATTGATTTTGAATTATCTGGCATCCTGACATCAAAGGTCATTGATGTGGATATCATCTATTATGAATAAAAAATTAAAAATAAAAGGAAATTCAATTTAAATGCAAGGAGGACTGTATAAAAGTTGAAAGTTTTCAGAGGATCTGTTTCTGAAATAAATATACAAATACTGCTAGCATCATACAACAAATCCTGTTCAAGAATCTTGGAAAGGATGGGCCTGCCATCCTCACCATGAGCCTCAAATAGATATATATTTCTTAAGGTGCCAAAAGTGGGGCATTCAGTCAACAAATACCTCACTGTCATTGGTACCAGACAGTTGTCGCAATATACCTAGTATTGACCAGTCATCAAAAACTCAAGTGCCAACCAAGTGTGACCAATGCGAACACGACAAAGAGTAGTCTCCCACTTTCGGGGCCTCATGATATACTTCCAAGGCGATATAATATTTATTTCACTTATTTTCATCTAAGGTATCCCAATGCGGTTGTCAATTATTATAAAACCAACTCTTTATACTTGCTAAAAAATCATTACACAGTACGAAATGCCTTCTTGGTGGCAATTTAGCTTGTAGGACACTTCTTGCATCACTAAAAATTGTAAAATTCTCCTCTTCTTTTAATGCTATCTTTCAATAGCAATTAGTTTGCCACATAGTTCAGCAGTAAATATAGAAGATACTAGAGAAAGTATACCTATACAATTAAAAGCACTCTTTGGTGTAGATGCAACCGTTCCTCCTTTACTTAAACCAGATGACTGTCACCCACTGTTCAAAGGAAAAGGTAATCCTTTTGGCTGATGTGTTGACAGTAAGCTGAGTAATTAGAAACTTGATCTTCCTCATTCCTGTTTTCCTGAGGCTAAACTAACAAGTTAAGCTTTTTGATATTGTGAAATTAAAGCTCTCTTGATGAACCTTGATACTTATAGAGGTGTAGACCCAAATGATATTTTTCCTTTGTTTTTTATAAAGACTGCAGATTTCTTGGCTCCAAAGTTATCAGTTGTTTTGTGAAAGTTACCAAGAAGAGCTTTAACACTTGTTGGAGAATTGATAATGTTACTCCACTATGTAAATGCGTTTGTGGTAGCCCAAGTCCAACTGATTACCGCCCAATTTCCATAACTCCCATATTATCTGAAGTTTTTGAACGTCTTTTGGCTAAGCATCTACATAGATTTGTAGAAAGTAATCATCTGTTCCTTAGTTTACGATTTGACTTTTGTAAAGGTCTTGGAGGATGTGATGCCCTTCTTACAAGCTCCAATGCTGTATTGTAGTCAGGAAATTTGTGTATGATTTGCCTTGATTTTAGTGCCGCCTTTGACCATGTTGACCATGAAGCCCTTGTTTTCAAATTTAAATGCTGTAGTTGGGAGTCGGAGTGTCTTTTCTCATCATCATTATTGAATTTTCAAGTAATAGACCCCAAAGAGTTGTTTATGGGCACCATAGTAAGTATAGGAAAGCAACATCTGGTGTTCCTCAAGGTAGTGTTCTTGGTCCATTACTTTTCGCACTACAGTATATACACGATGTGGTTTAGCCTATTCAGATGATGCTACTCTCTATGCATCAATTCCATCTCCTGAATCTAGATCTCGGTTTGCTGAATCCCATAATAGAGATCTAATTGAAATTAACGCAGGGTGAAAATTATGGGACTTGAGGATGAATCCTAACAAAACTCATAAGTATGATTATAAGTAGGTCAAGGACAGTTGCTCCTCGACATCCAACCTCAGGATTGATAATGTTTCTTTAACGCTGTATGACTCTTTTAAAATTCTAGGTGTGATTCTTGACAGCAAGTTTACTTTTGAGAAAAACAATAGGTTTGTGTCTTCTGCAATTGCACAAAAAATTGGTTTATTAAGAAAGTCTCGTAAAATTTTCAGTGATCTATTGTGAAGAAGTGTTTTAATTCTTTCATTCTACCTTGGTTTGAGTATTGTTCTGCTGTCTAGTCTTCAGCTGTTGATTCTCATCTTAATTTGTTGGATAAGAACTTACAGTCTATTACATTTCTTTTTCATGATCTAGATAATCTCTGGCACCATCGTTCAATTCGTTCGCTATGCATGATGCATGAAATGTTTCATAATCCTGGCCATCCTTTACATTCAGATCTTCCCGGACAGTACCATCTTGTTCGTAATACTAGGCATACAGTTAATTCTAATAGTCAGGCCTTCTCCTTCATGAGGCTCAATGCTACACAGTATTCTAAAAGTTTTATGCCAGCTGTGCTCAATTTGTGGAATAATCTTCCTAATTGGGTAGTTGAATCGGTAGAACTTCAAAAGTTCAAACTTTCAGGAAATGTTTTTATGTTGAACAAACTGACATAAGATACTACCGCTAGAGAGTTATGGGGTCTTTTGACTTACCAGACAGTACTACATTGGATCCTTCTCTCTGGTTATGGTTCTTTTCCCCTTTGCCTACACACACACACTGAATACTCTGGCCTATTCCTTATATATTCTCCTCTGTCATCATACCCCTGACAACACAAATTACCCAACAATCATTCTTCACTCAAGAGGTTACTGCAATGTAATTGTTCAGTGGCCACTTTCCTCTTGGTAAGGGTAGAAGAGACTCTTTAGTTATGGTAAGCACCTCTTCTAGGAGAAGGACACTCCTAAATCAAACCATTGTTCTCTAGTCTTGGGTAGAGATGTACCATGGTCATCCACTGTCTTGGGTTAGAATTCTCTTGCTCGAGGGTACACTCGAGCACACTATTGTATCTTATTTCTTATCCTCTTTATTTTGTTATGTTTTTTATAGTTTATACGGTATAGGAGATATTTATTTTAATGTTACTCCTCCTAAAATATTTTATTTTCTTTTTTTTCTTTCTTAACTGGGCTATTTTCCTTGTTGGAGCCATTGGGCTTATAGCATCCTGCTTTTCCAACTATGTTGTAGCTTAGCAAGTAATAGTAATAGTACAGTTTATATTTGAAAGTTTTGTTTTAATGTTGTTACTTTTCTTAAAATATTTTATTCTAATTGCTCATTACTTCTTATATTTCCTTATTTCCTTTCTTCACTGGGCTATTTTTCCCTGTTGGAGCCCTTGGGCTTATAGCATCCTGTTTTTCCAACTAGGGTTGTAGCTTAGCAGGTGGTAATAATAATAATAATAATAATAATAATAATAATAATAATATATTCCAAATCCTACTCCAGCATCTGATTTGGAGCCATCAGTAAAGATAAAAGTCGATTCCCTATGTTCTTCAACATGTTCCATAAAAAAGTAACTGGGATTCTAAGTACTGTAATGTTCTTTTATACACTGATGAAATATTTACAGAAAGATATCGCTCGTAATTTCCAAGGAGGGTTGGTAATACAGTATCTAAATGAAAGCACTTCATTTCTAGCTATTTCAAGACTGCTTATTAATTGTTTTACCTGAAACCAATAAGTTTGAGATTTTAGTTGCAACTCAAAATGTCTCCAAGGCTTTACAAGGTTTGCAGTCTGAAAGGTTAATGAAAGAAAGTCTTTGCAAACTAAACCAATACAACAGAAGGTCAAAAGGTAATTCTCCAACATCAACAAGGAGGCTTAGGATAGGTGTTCTTAAGGCTTGTGTGGCCAATTTGATACGAGTATGGTGTATATAATCTAAAATCTTTAATTGGGTTGGGGTAGTTGAAGAGTATATTTCTCCCCCATACTAATCTTTGAAAAAAAAGTAAAGCTTTGTACAACTTTATAATTGTTTTGCAGTTTGCCCACAAGATGTATGGGACAAAACCCTTAAAAGGTTCAGAGCATCAAGATATTTTACTTTTAAGGCTTTCAAGTGAGGAACCCATGTTATCCTGCAGTCAAATATCAACCATAAAAATTAGCTTCACTTACACATGGGATTTGTTGGCCTTTGATGTGCATATCCAGGTCTGGATGCACTCCCAGAGTACAACAGAAATGGATAACGGTTTTGCTTGTCGAAAATGTAAATCCAAACATTTTTCTTTGCACAAGGGGTTAACTACTGCAATGTCATTGTTCAGTGGCTACTTTCCTCTTGGTAAGGGAGTATGAGACTCATTAGCTATGATGAGCAGCTCTTCTAGGAGGACACTCCGAAATCAAACCATTGTTCTCTAGTCTTGGGTAGTGCCATAACCTCTGTACCATGGCCTTCCACTGTCTTGGATTAGAGTTCTCTTGCTTGAGGGTACACTTGGGCACGATGTTCTACCTTATTTCTCTTCCTCTTGTTAGGTTTGAAGTTTTTATAGTTTATATATAAAAGATCTAATTTAATGTTGTTACTCTTCTTAAAAATTTTTATTTTGATTATTTATTACTTCTCTTGTAGCTTATCTATTTTTCCCTGTTGGAGGTCTTGGGCTTATAGCATCTTGCTTTTCAAACTAGGGTTGTAGCTTGGATTTTAATAATAATAATAATAATAATAATATCTGCCCAATAAATAATTTTGTCAATTGAGAGTTGTAGTTTTTTCTTAACCATTGCCATTCTAGCTCCAGCAAATGATATGGAGAGATTATCTACATGAAGTGTTGAGAAAATATCTTGGGAATGACAGAGTATATCCCATTTATAGCTAATGCACACTACTCTGGGGTTCTCCTTCTTCTCGATATTTCCTCTTAGACAGAGTTTCACCTACTCTGACTTGAAAATCTCTATGCGAAACAAATGCTTGAATGAACAATGATAGCTCTCGTCTCGATTCCAAATTATGAACGGTTTCAAATACTGTACAGTATACCATATCTCCAAGCAGTATCAAATGCCTTTTCAAGGTCAAAGAAGACTGTTACATGGTGCTGCTTGAAGCAAAGGCTTCACAAATAGACGACTCAAGTCACATTAACATATCAGTCGTTGCATGCATTTTTCTAAGACCACACTGGATAGGTGATGAAATACCTTTCTTCTCCAGGTACCACATGTCTTGCATTGACCATTTTCTCCATGATCTTACATAAACAAGATATCAATGCAATTGTTGATAGTCTGCCGCTAAAAACTGGGTTTTAAACATGCTAAAATAATAGTTCCCAAAATCAGAATGAAATTTATGCCATATGCTGTTAATAATGCTTAAAATAAATAACTTAGTATAAATAGGTACGTATATGTTTAATCATTGCATATGGAATTCCATCAGGATCAGGGCTGTATCACAACAAGTAGGAAGTGAGGAATCAAATTCCCTTTCAGTAAAAGGAGCATTATAAGATTCCTCCTTTTGTTGTAAAATTTAATAGCTTTAATTATTTGATGCTTCTATACTGGTGACCTGGAGCTTCTCCACACTTGCATGATACATTGGAGAAATGTTCAGCCAAAGGGTTGCTAACCTCAAGTGCTCCAGTCACATACTGACCATTCACCTTCAAGACTGGTAGTGGGTTGGGGGTAATTGTGCCTGCTATCTTTTTTATTTTTTTTTTACTTTCCCCAATACAGAAGATGGTAGCTATTCAAGACTGGCGGCTAGCTTCTTCCATTGCACGATGGAACTGTGCTCTACATTTATTGTATATTGCTAAAATCTCCTCTGTACAATGTCTTCGCAATAATTTAGTCAAAGATTTTATTGCAACTCTGTGCAGGCCAATTAGTTCTGAAGACCACCACAGGACTGGTCGCCGTTTGAATAACTCTGTGGTTTTGGAAATTGAATTGATTCATGCTGTATGGAGGGTTCCATTCAGTAAGTCTATCTCATCGTCTACATTTTCAAACTAATCTGAATTTCCTTCAGTTTCGCTTAGCTCCTGAACAGCCCGCCTTGTCAAGATTCCATTGTGGTGATCTGTGTAAGGGTGGATTATTGTTGATGTTTATAATAATTGGTGTATCATCATTAGTGTGCCGATCATTTAAGAGCCATATAGTGTTAAAGAAACATTATCAATGCTGACATTGTCCTTTGCCTACTTACGGTCATACGTGAGTTTTGTTAGGGTTCAACTTTATGCCCCATAATTTGCACCATGCCGTAATTTTAGCTAGATCTCTACTAGGGGATATAGTAATCCCAGATCTACATTCAGGAGATGGAATTGATGCAAAGGGAGTAGCATCATCTGCATATGCAAGGAGCTGGTTTTCTAGGCCAAACCACATGTTATGCGTATATACTGTAGTACGAAAAGTAAGGGGCCAAGAGCACTACCCCGAGGAACACCAGATGTCAAATTCCTATACTCACTATGGTGCCCATCAACATGACACAGTCCAAGGCAACAATAAAATCAAGGCTAATTATATAAACTTCCTGACCACAATCAAGGGATTTCTATACAGCATTGGAGATTGTAAGGGCATCACATCCTCCAAGGCCTTTGCTAAAGCCTAATTGCAAACTAGGGAACAGATAATTACTGTAACTTCAGCAAATCTATTTAAATGTTTTGCCACAAGTTGTTCTAAAACTTTAGATATTATGGTAGTTATGGAAATTGGGCAGTAATCAGCTGGGTTTGAGTTACCACAAACACATTTACATAATGGAGTAACGTTACCAATTCTGCAACAAGCGGTAAAAGAACCTCATCTTGCTAACTTACGGCAAATAACAGATAAATTGGGAGCTAATATATTTGCCGTCTTTATAAAAAACAAAAGAAAAATACCATTTGGTTCTACACCTTCATAATCATCAAGGCCCATCATGAAAGCCTTGATTTCACGAGACCGAATAGCTAAACTTATTAGTTTAGCTTCAGGAAAAAAGGAATCAGGAAGATCAAGTTTTTCATTACTCTGCTTACTGTCAAACACATCAGCCAAAAGAGATACCCTTTCCTTTGGACAGTGAGTGACAGAGCCATCTGGTTTAAGAAAAGGAGGAACTGTTACATCTTCACCAAAAAGTGCAGATTTAAGGGTGGCCCATCACTTATCTTTCCGAGTTGTACCAGAAAGAGTTTCTTTTATTGTTAAAAAAACATTCCTTTTCAGGTGAAGCATAAACTCCTGAGGGAAAGCTGTTAAATGAGTATACCTATTCCAAGTCAAATCTTATATGTTACCCTTCCAAAGATGATAGGCCGCCTGCTTCGCTAAAAAGCACGTCCACAATCATCAATGAACCAGGGTTTGTCTTTCACTCAGTACTTTCACACACAAGAAGGGATCTGTCTATCAATTATGTTGACAATTTTCTCATTCAAACGAACAACAGGATCAACACTATAATACAATTGTGGCCAATTCAAGTTCAAAAGATCATTCAAAATGCCATTCTAGTCTGCTGAGATTTTACATAAATCTTACATGAGTATGACACATCAGGGACAATTAAGTTATGATTATATGTCCCAATTGGAGAACCAACCTTACTTGTTATAACACTATGGGAGTCAGTGTATCCTAGGTCCAGGCAGTTACCAAACCTGTGAGTAGCTTCACTTATGATTTACCCACAGCCTGATTCAGAAGTAAAGTCCAAAACTTACGCCATGGTGATCAGTAGGAGAGACAGAATTAACCTACTCCCTATGATGAGCATTGAAATCATCAACAAAAATAAAAGAAACCTTTCCGCCAACTTTTATCTTGGCCATAATGGTAAGAAGACAAACGAAGATAGACTAATCCATGTCTGCATTCGTGGGGATTTACCAGATTGGGATTCGGGTCCCGCTCAAGCTCGATAGTTTCTTGTAGTGTCTGCAACCTCAACATTCTTGTGAGCTAAGGATAGGGGGTTTGGGGGAGCTCATAGACCTGCCTTCTGCCTGGGAGTCATCAGAAGTCATTGCCTGGTCTTTGCTTGGATGTTGAGGGGGCTTGGGCACTGATCATATGTGTATATGATCAGTCTCTAGGGCATTGTCCTGCTAACCAGGCAATGACACTGTCTCTTACCTCTGCCATTTATAAGCAGCCTTTAAACCTTTAAAATAGAATTTGCTATGTCTACCACAAGCATTTATAAGCTGAATCTCATGACATCCACATTCGTAGCAGGACTTGTGAGAAGCAGGGTACTCAGTCCTAATATACACCACCATTCCTCTTGCTCTAAGAATGGCATCCCGTTTCAAAATTATTGGCTTCTTAAAACCAGCATTAAGGATCTCAGACGAATGAATCATTTGAGAAACCAAATTTTACAAAAAAAGTATGTCATACTGTTTGGACACAACTGTAAGGTTTTGAATATTGGCAAGCAGATCGCGAATATTGCAATAAAGAAGATGAAACTGGTGAAGTCTAGGACGTACTGGTCCCGGATTTTGCTCAAAGTCTCCTGACAGGATAAGAACCAAAAGCAATAAAAAAGATTCATCATACTTAAAAACTAACTTAAAAGTAATGATAAGTTAAACAATACGCACAGAAATATTTATAATGTGATTGATACAACCCATAGAGTAGAGATAAAAAGTCGGATAAAATGGTCAGTCAACATGGCAGAGACGACACACTATGCAAGGCTAAGTATCCTCCAGGATAGACACTTCAACTGAAGGAAGGACGGTAAGGTTGGTTTTGAAAATGAAAACTTGTGAGGAAGATAAAGAAACAGATAAAGCAAAGGCAACTTCTTGAGAAACAACCAGGCATCCATGGCCCCTCTATTAAGCCTGCCCAACACACCGTTTAAAAAAAAAAAAAAAAGAAAAAAACAAGAGGAAGGGAAATAAGATAGAATAGTGTGCCAAAGTGTACCCTCAACCAAGATAACTCAGCCCAACGACAGTGGAAGACCATGGTACAGAGGCTATGGCACTACCTAAGACTAGAGAACAATAGTTTGTTTCTGGTGTTTCCTTTTACTAGAAGAGCTGCTTACTATAGCTATAAAGAGTCTTCTACCCTTACCGGGGTGCAGTAGTTAACTCTTTGAGTAAAGAAGAATTGTTTGGTAATCTCAGTGTTGTTAGGTGTGTGAGGATAGGGGAGAACAGGGAAAGAAAAGGCCCGACTATTCGGTTAGTGTGTAGGCAAAGGAAAAATAGGCCGTAAACAGAGAGAGGGATCCAATGTAGTACTGCCTGGCCATTCGATGGATCCAGTAACTCTCTAGCGGTATCTCAACAGGTGGCTGGCGCCTTGTCCAACATACTAGTTTTCTGTATTATTAATTGTCCTCAGGGATAAAAATTTGAAGGAAAAGACGAAATTTGTTACTCTGCTATTCCATTCATTACATTTTAGCCAATAGCAATTTTAGACCATAACTTAGGCTTTCATCGGGGCATTTCTACAAAGATACTATTATCCATAGATTACGTCAGTGCATTCATACAAATAAAGTTATAAGAAATTATAAAAGTATCTACTTTAAAACAACAAATTGAAAATTTAACTAAATTTTGACAGAAAATTCCGTTAAATACTAAAGAAGACATCTGGATCTTTAATGAAGGTTAAAATTACCAGTTACATAAGCTTCATATATATTAATATACAGCATGTAAAGACTATTAATGCAACCAAATATTTACCATACATGAAATAAATGTATGAAAGGTTAGAATACAATGATAATATTAAACTAAATTAGCTTACGAGAACGATAAAGGGGTAAAATCCTGTATCAATAAACGGGGTCAAGACTTTGGTTATGAATAATGGTTTTAGCGATGTTAAATGATTGGTGTGTTATTGATTCATTGATATAGCTCAGTTAAGGAAATGAATCTAAGTAAAAGGATATGGTTAAGACTGCACAGAATAAACCTTGTAAATCTCCAGCGACCTTGCCTATTTATTTTCCAAGGCTGTCTCGTCTAAATGAATAAACAATATATATATATATATATATATATATATATATATATATAAAATATATATATATATATATATATATAAATATATATATATATATATATATATATATATATATATATATATATATATATATGCGTGTGTATGTGAGTGTATTTGTGTATATATATATATATATATATATATATATATATATATATATATATATACTGTATATATATATATTATATATATATATACTGTATATATATATATATATATATATATTATATATATATATATATATATATATATATATATATATATATTCTTGTTCTGAAACATTTTTAATTTAGTTCCACAATAACGTTAACCGACGATCAACATAAGGTAACTTTTCATATATGTCGAATCGATTCTAAGGACATCATAATGACTATTCTTTTATAGATCTCAACCCTTTCTCGTGGACAAGGATTACTTGGAAGCATTGGATGTGGACAGAGGAAATAGTCTTGGTCATTACGGAGCAGTGGGCTATGCAAGGGGGGTGGGGGTGGGGAAGCGTACAGCCCCCAAGATGATAGTATTTTGTAGGGGGTGAATTTTAAATCTGGATATATCTAGAACAGTGGTAACATCCAAGTTGATATTTGAAGGCCATACTATCGGACCTTTGGAGAACATTTATTTGTTTGTTAAAGTTTGTAGATATCATGAAATTATTCTCCCAAATCCTAACTGATTCTAAATATTATATATTTTTTTCCTTAAAATATTTATTTTCTATTTTATTTTATATTTCATTTACAGCTCATTTTACTGAATATTCTACGTTTCGTATATTCGAAGTTTCTTAATATTCCTTCCTCTTTTACATTTTGTCTCAAATTACTTGGCTAATTTAATTCAATAATTTCGTTTCTCATTAACTGATTGCTAAAAATTTTACAGATATATATGAAGGAAAATGAGCGGGGCTTAACGCAAACACGCGATAAGATCAGTCTCTTGAAAAATACAAAACCCTGGATTACAAGTTACTCATGAGCGGCAGAGGATGCAAAGGGGCACATCAATGTCTGAGTGACCGACTCGAGGTAAAGTATGAGGCGAGCTAGATCTTGAAAAGGACAATCTTGAAAAGGACGACCTCCACATAGTGACTGTAGAATGGGGGAGGTCTCAGGCATATTATTCTGTGTTTCCATATTTCCTTTCCCCACTGAGCTATTTTTCTCTTTAGATCCCCTGCTTTTCCTGCTAGGGTTGTAACTTAGGTAATAATAATAATAATAATAATAATAATAATAATAATAATAATAATAATAATAATAATAATAAAAAGTTGCTTCCTTATGCTGATGAAGTTGACAAAACACATTTAATGCGAATGAAATAGGCAGGTTAACATTTAGCGTGTTTAAAGGTTTAAAGGTCTCTCATGAATGGCAAAGGCAAGAAACAGGACAATGTCCTAGAGACTGACCATATACACATATGATCAACGCCCATGCCTCTCTCCACACTAGGTATTATAAAAGATGTATACAGACCGAGCTTGGAGAAATAATGAGCATTATTCCTCCAACAGTAACCGATAAGACGGACTTGGTCATCTCAAGGTGAGAGAAAAATAAAACTCTGCCAATTTCTAGAAAATTAATTCAAACAGGTGACGATGACTAAATAGACCTTTAAAAACGGAACGACGAAAACAGTACCTCAAATGCTTTAGGGGAAAAAAGATATTAAAAGCAGGACGGCACCGGGTCGGAAAGAGACCGAGTGCTTATGGTGGAACTTCTACAGTTCAAATCTACAGGGAATGTTTTCATGTTGAACAGGGTAACTTATTTATAGTTATTTATGAAGGATCTATTTTAATTTTGTTACTATTTTTAAAATGTTATTTTAATTTTTCATTACTTTTCTTGTGGTTCATCTATTTCCTTATTTCCTTTTCTCACTGGGCTATTTTCCCTATTAGAACCCTCGGGCTTATAGGGTCCTGTTTTTCCGACAAGGGATTTAAATTAGCTAATAATAATAATAATAATAATAATAATAATAATAATAATAATAATAATAATAACGAAGATGACTTATTGTAGATGATAAAACGGATTAATTTGATAACTTTAAACAGGCTTTCATTAAAGAATGTTTCCCATTCAATTTGGGCACTTTTCAGCCACATCCGAGTTCGCCTCCACTGATCAATTAAGCAAGGTGCGGCTTCAGACATAAGTCTTGTGAGGACCATTTGTCATTCACTGAAATAAGGAACACATCGGCAGAAAAAAACTCGAGCTATTAAGAAATTATCATTTCGTTTATCAGTAAAACCAGAAAATACTTATGCTTTATATTATGTAGAATCTGTACTGTAATACAAGCGCTACATGTAATGAAAGTGATATTGCATTAGATTTCATTGAATATTTCAAGTTTAATCATTAGCATTGTAACGTATTCTTAAGTATTGAATCCTGTATAAATTACCTCAAAGACAAAATATGTTTCTTCTTATTTTGTACTGCATATGAGATTGGAGTTTTTTTTTTAAATAAATGTTCAATGGTTTCTTTTGTATCGTATATTTGTGTAGAACGCCAAATATGCCAATGCAACTCAGAAGCGTCCTATAGCTTCCCACAAGTACTCTCTCTAATATAACTTTAGAATCAAATAGGATTATAAAATACAGAAGTCTTCATTACATCTACCAAGATTTAGGCCACGAAGGATGGCCCAGGTAATGTCATACCAATTATGAATATACTTTCAGGCAAGATGTACCACTGTAGTAATCAACCTTGTCTGAACACATTGTTCGCAATCCCATTACCTAAAAACCAGTTTATATGTTTCCACTTGCCAGACTGTTTCCCAGTATACCATTGACGCGCTCAGTTCCAAATCATATTCTGTGTAGCCTGCAGCTAATAAATAATATTTTTGGTTGTTTAATTTCAGAATAAAAAGGCTAATATGATAAACGTCTAATAGCTTATAATAGGGCACCACTATTAGGGAGAAATGATATCTTTAAAAATCTTCCAGATGTGTTGGAAAAGAGGAAAGGAGAAAGGACGTTCGGCTTAACTTTAAATGAAGCGATAGACTTGCTTTTAAAGCATAGGCAATATGTGGTTTACTCAAGTAACCTATTAATTACACTTTAAAATAACAAGGGCTATACTATATAAAGCACTATACTGGATTCAATACTATGGATTGCATTATTAGTGTTAATAGTTACATTGAAAACCAGGATGCTAATGAGCCTAATGACTCACACAGGGGAAAATAACCTAGTGAGGAAAGGAAATCAGGGAATAAATATACAGAAGTAGGACAGTACGAGACCATGGAAGCACAAGGCCAGCTTAATCTAATATAACAGCAGCAACGACGGACTCCATTATCTACTATCAATTGATGGCAACCAACCCGACTCAACTGCATGACTACGAGGCAAAAGAGGGTCTCTCCATTATAAAAAAAAAAAAAAAAAAAAAAAAAAAAAAAAAAAAAAAAAAACCTCTTCATCCGAGTCAAAAACGGTCTCTCCATTCGAGACAAAAATAAGTCTCTCTCCATTGGAGACAAAAATAAGTCTCTCTCCATTGGAGACAAAAAGGGTCTCTCCATTCGAGACAAAAATAAGTCTCTCTTCATTAGAGACAAAAATAAGTCTCTTTCCATTCGAGACAAAAAAAGGGGCTCTCTCTATTCGAGACAAAAAAAAAAAAAAAAAAAAAAAAAAAAAAAGGGGGGGGGCCCCCCGAGACAAAAATAAGTCTCTCTCCATTGGAGACAAAACTAAGTATCTTTCCATTCGAGACAAAAAGGGGGTCTCTCTATTCGAGACAAAAGAAAAAAGGGGGGTCTCTACATTCGAGACAAAAAGGGGTCTCACCATTCGGGAGCCACTGGCATTCCCACTCCGAATGGAATGATGTTCATCAACAAATCAATCCAATAATTCTATATTCATTTTTCCATCCTTTGTCTACGGGTCCAACTGCACCGATGAAAATGCATTTCATACAATCCAGTCATATTTATTCCACTGCTAAACAAACCTGGTCATTAACTTGGTAATTCATATTTACAAAATTTATGAAATAA